>NC_142943.1:1436952-1446952 GCF_046866305.1 Octopus bimaculoides
GAGAGGAGAGAGTGGGGGAGGGAGAAAGAGAGAGAGAGAGAGAGAGAGAGAGAGGTAGACCAATGATGCAAAGGATTTGAGTCCGAAAAACAGTTTTTTTCACATGTTCATTTCTCAAACATGATCATTCTTTTGACCAAATTCCATATCCCATGGCTTACTGGATCCGACTGTTTCTCAACCTTCTAAATACTTCTAGAATGGATAAATGTAGATTACCTGTTGTAGGCCCAACCATGTAACCAACATACTTCTTCCTTAAATACAAAATCACAAAGCACCAAAAGCTATAACCATTCAGATACTTCTTAAAAGTTGACACTAATCTGATACAAAGAGAAATGATAAACGAGTCTACACAGGATTGCGAATTAAATCTAAGCTGAACATTTCAGTAGGTTTTCTGTCCTCCGAAAAGGTGGTCAGAGTGGTTGGAAGACGTTTTTGTGTCTGTGACAGACACAAACAAGTAAGGGATGAAGTTGCAATGAAAATGGATGAAAGAAAGACCAGGATACGAAGTAATTAAGAAAACACAGGAGTTACTGGCAAAGAAGTATATAAACTATAGATTCCTCTGATTTAGATAAATAGATACCGACTAATGGAGCGTGTCTATTTAAACCAGACTTTTACTTTAGAATAAATAGAAAGAACTCAACAACACCATTTAATTGTTATTTATGGCTTCTAGTGTAATTCTTGTAGATTCTTTGTTTCTGTTGCTGTGTATGTATGCATGTAAACATAAATGTGTATGTTTGTATCTATGTGATTACGGTAAGTGTGAATGTGTATGTATGTATGTAAGCACAAATATGTGTATATGCATGTGTGTATGTATGCAAGCAGGAATATGTATGTGTGTATGTATGGATGTGTGTAGCTGTATGCATCTACATATGTGTGCATTTATATATGTATGTATGCCTGTATACATATGTGTATGGGTGTATGTATGTAAGCAGATGTATATTGGGGTATTGTTTCTAGGTATGTGTGCGCGTTAGTATTGTATGTATGTATATATATATGTAGGTATGTTTAAGTATGTATGAGTATCTATGTATACATAGGTATATATGTTTGTTTCAAAGAATGCTTGCTTGTAACTGTCAACTTTATTCTAAGACTGTCTGAAACCGCTGTCAATTACTCTGACCTATATTGCAAATAATTATTTTATTTAATGAGACAGAATAAAGAATATTTAAACTTGAAGTTCTTTTGCCAGAATATGGATTATTTTCTTTGACATTTCTTGACAAAAATCAATTCTATAAAATATATTTGGCATCAGCCATATGTAATATTTGCATTTGGAAATATTCCATAATTACTAAATATTCACCAACCTCCCCCCAGTTCCACTTCAAAATCATCAAAACAACTTTCTTTTTTTTTTTAATGTTACACTAAAATCGAATTGTAGAAATCATTTTGATTAATAATTAAATTATTTCTAATTAAGGCACAAGGCCAGCAATTTTGAGGTGGGGTGTTATTTGCCTGACTGATACTTTATTTTACCAAACTCAAAATGATAAAAAGCAAAGTGGACTTTGGTTGGATTTGAACTCAGAATACAAAGAACAGGAAGATATACTACAAAGCATTTTGTTCACTGCTCTAACTTTTCTGCTTTTCTATATTGCTTTTTTAGTAAATTTAACAGCTGTTTCTGTCTTTTATTTGCTGTTGTATATTATGTAAGCAGTTCATATATATGTACATATATATATATATTTATATCAAAAGAATCAACCAGACTATGGCTGGGAGATAACAATTTACTCAAAGTAACCACAGTCAGCTGCCACAATGGCCTAAAAGCAGCTCCGAGACCTGGCAAATGTGTTTCTCTTTGTGTCCTTAGGAAGATCTTTGAACACTTCCTTGATTTTGGCCACCAACTCAGCCTTGGTGAGTTCAAGTGTCTTTCTCAACCATGCCCGATACATAGAAACTCATGGAATTACAATTGGTGGGATTATGCGGCCAGAAATTGGGGCTGGTGAAGTGGAAGAAATTCTCCAACAACCACTTCTGATCTTTTCTAGAGGTATGGTAAGAAGCTGAATCCTGCTGCCACACATATGGCCCTTCAGCCATAACTCTCTCCAGCCAGGGTTTGACCACAGCTTCAAGTAACTTCACATTGTTGTCTGAATTGTGTCCTTCTGTTCAACACTTGTTGGATGCCTATCATGTCACATCTTACAGCCTTCACAATGTTCACAGAGAAGTAAGCAGCAGTCATGGGACAGACATTTTGACACCCAGCACAAATCATCATTATACAAGTCATGCTTTTCCAACATTCAGATGCCTTCCTTCCTCCATGTCAGCTAACATTTTCTCAACTGCAACTTTAATATTAATGCTATCCAATGCTATAGACTATTCATCAATTCATCAAGTTATTCCGGAAAAGAGGAAACACGAAAATTGTCAGATGTAGCCTGAATACCTGAATATGTAATCCCGAGCAGCTTGACGCACCTGTTTGAATTGAGCCAATGCTTCTGTTCATCAGTTGGTGGACAAATTCTGGCCTGAAGACATAATATAGCTACAATGTCCCATCCTGACAGCCATGGGTTCATAGTCTTTACTATGGCTGTCTCTATCACAATTTATTGCCTTTACAGTGTTCACATTTAATATATTAAAATGCATTCTTTGAAAACCTGCCCTATGTTCTTTATAAGGTAATGTGAACTATCTATGTGTGTGTACGTACACACACACACACACACACACACACACACACACACACACACACACACACATATATATATATATATATATATATATATATATATATATATGTATATGTATATGTATGTATATATGTATATAAACATATATATGCATGTGTGTGTATGCATATATATCTATGCATACATACATATGTATATGCACATGCACACACACACACACATACATGTGTATATATATATATATATGTCTTAAAGAGAGAGAGAGAGAAAGAGAGAATGGGAGAAAGAGATACTGAGAAGCAAAATTCTCTAAAAATTCCAAAATATTTTTCTAAAGTATATAAAATATTTAATAACCAAAAATATATTATTTTCTATTTCTGATATGAAAATATATTTAAAAGTTCATAAACAATCTTTAATTTATTTTGCCTGCTGCATTATATTTCAAAAAAAAAAAAAAAAGAAATGTATTTGGATGTAGTTTTTCATTGATAAGTGGATGTTGATTTTGTTGTCTACACAACAACAACAACAGCAACATATGATAAAATATCTTTTGGGTACTTTCATTTTTATTTTAATCACCGAAACAAAAGCAGCTTTTGAAAATAGCATACAATGGAACCAGTTAGTTTTAATGCCAATATGATATAAGATTTGCAATATTATGTATCTCCATATGATAACTTCCATTAGATTTGTATATATTTAAGGTAAATATGTATGTAGCCATATTGGAAATAGAGAGAATAAGGTGAAGAATATTTCTCACTTTGCCATTTTCTTTCTTCTGTCTTTGTTCTCCATTTATTCATTTTCATGTTTACATTTAATATATTAAAATACATTCTTTGAACAATTCTACCTTATTAATAATTTCAATAGTTGTACATTTTAAAGAAATTCTTATGTGAAGAAATATTTTAGCAAAATAAAATAGTTACAATTTTAGAATTCATCGTGAAATATTTGTGCTTCTAAAATGTCTCGTCTGAAAAAAGGTCTCATGTTTTGAGGCAACTTTTTCCATTCTATTTCATTATTTGTACAGTTTATGAGATAATCTCACTTAAAATTAGGAAGCGTGGCCTACATTCAAGCTATGAGAGAGTTTTGTATATCTCTTCTCTAAACAGAAAGTAAAATGGATTCAGCATTTTTACAATGTAAGGTGTTTAAGGGAAAGAAACTTCTAGAAGAATTACAAATTATTTGTCATGTTTTAAAAATGCAGCAAAAGACTTTCTAAGTCTTCCTAAATGGAATATTTAAAGAAAAAGTAATGAAAAACATGTAATGTTTGGAGATTTGTAGTGACTTCATCATCATCAGCTTCACTGTTTCCCATCCAGTTTTCTGGATCAGACAGAACTCCTTGCAGCTGATTTTTCTATGGACAGATTCGCTTCCTGTTGACAATTCTCACCTGTTTCTAACCAAGGTAATATTTTCCCCTTGACCAGACATGTTTTCCATTGAAGACTGGAAGCAAGCAACTTCTTTTATATGACAATAATTTACAGCCATCACTGGGTGCCAACACAAGGGTTCACACAATCTTACATGCACATACACACACACATATATACATATATAGGCCTCAAAAGACATTTTAAGATCCACAAAGATCAGAACTTATCTGCAGCTCTTGGTGGTCCAAATCAGATGTGCAATCAATGTGGGTGTCTTTTCAAAACATTGTCTGGTTTAAAAAGCCACATCAGACACCATAATGGTTGTAAGGTGTAGGTACATGAGGCAGTCAAACTCTGCATAACGAGTAGACAACCACCATATATATATATATATATTTCTTTATATATGGCCAATGACCAGACTCAGCAACATGTGAACAGTTGTTGTGCAAACAACTGGTGGAAAATTCTAGAGATGCCTGTTTTGGGCATCAACTTATAACTGGTGATGAAAAATGGATGTATTTTTGTAATCTTAATAAGAGGAATCAGTGGCTTTTTTTTGGCCAGGTTTCAGAACTGGTTGTCAAATGAAGGCAGTTTGAACAGAAGGTCATGCTGCTTGTTTGATGAAACTTCGAGATGTTCTACTTTGAGCTTGTCCCAGAGGGTCATGCTGTGAACATTAACTTTTATGCTCAACAACTGCACTGAATACAGGATGCTTTGAAAGCCTGCTGCCCAGTGCTGGTCGACCAAAGACATGAACTCCTACAACATGACAATCAATGCGACCAAGTGCAAACTTGAGGAATTCAAGGGGTTTGAAGTGCTGCCTCACCCTGCCTACAGTCCAGACCTTGCACCATCAAATTACCACTTTTCCCAAGTCGTGGTTTATTTCCTGCTTGAAGGAATTTTTTAATAATGTGGATGAGGTTCAAAAACAGGTGCAGGGAGTTTTCTGAAGAATCGAGCTTTTAACACAACGAAGGCAACAGACAATAGAATATGGTGGATGTATTTTGATAAATAAATACTTATTGTATGTAAATTGTTTGATCAACAAATTAAAGCTTGAAATACAAAAGACTTTTGACTCAACCTGGTATGCGAGTGAGTGTGTGTGTGTGTGTGTGTGTGTGTGTATGCACACGAATACACAACAGCCCTCTTTCAGTTTTCATCTACCAAATCCACTCACAAAGCTTTGTTTAGCTCAGAGCTAAATTTGAAAACACTGACTCAAGGTGCTAAGCAGTTTCACTTATTCCAAAACCACATAGTTGAGAGGCGAATATCTCAACTACACACCCACCTCACCTGTATCTAAGTATTGACACATTTTCTGTTTACTCCAAAAACATTTCTTTTCAATATATAAAATTATTTCCATGAATTTCTCTGTTTTCTTTCAGAGAATATGCTTTTGTGATAATGAAGACAATAGTTTCTCTCTTCATAACATGTTCCAGCATATAATTATAGTAATATTATTTGCATTTGGTATCTTGTGAAATTCTATGTGTTAAGTAATGTTAACGACACACTCCCATTATAAGCTACTGTGCTTGATAAGAAATTTTATTTCCCAGCTCAACTAGAGATTAATTTTGTTAATTAAGAGTATTGAGCCTCTAATTACTCATTTACTCTACTACTACTTAAAGAATAAGAATTATTTCTAGCTAAACAGAGTTACAAGTTTTGAGTACACACACACACATTCATACATACACAGTCACACACACATATCCACATATATATATGCGTGCATACATGCATGTGTGCACGTATATATTTGTGTATATACAAAAATCTTGGATATATGGTTACAGACATGGCTATGTGGTAAGAAGCTTGCTTCCTAACCACATGATCTTAGGTTCAGTCCTACTGTGTGGCACCTTGGGTAAGTGCCTTCTAATATACCCTTAGGCTGACCAAAGCCTTATGGGTAGATCTGGAAGATAGAAACTGAAAGAATCCCATCATATATCTATGTGTGTGTTTTTGTGTTTGTATTTGTCCCCATTTGAAAACTGGGCTTTGTGTGTTGATGTCCCCATAAGCTGGTGGTTCAACAAAAGACACTGATAAAACAAGAGCCAGACTTTAAAGTAAAAATGTACTGGCATTGATTCTTTTTGACTAAACTCTGTCAAGGTGGTGAACCGTCTTTGTCCTCATTTTGGACCACCCCCTCTCACTCTCTCTCTCTCTCTTTCACTCTCTCTCTCTTTCACTCTCTCTCTCTTTCACTCTCTCTCTCTTTCACTCTCTCTCTCTTTCACTCTCTCTCTCTTTCACTCTCTCTCTCTCTCTTTGATCAGGTAACCAAAGTACCTCCTCTCAGTTGGAGGAGGAGGAGAGACAAATAAGTTGAAAATTCTGGCACAAGAACAAGCAGTTATACAGAGCCACTGCTGTAGCAATAGAAACGGTTATATTAAGAGGCTACAGTTATGTTGTGGAATAAGTGACTCTATGATGAGTGGCTCACAATGAATGACTTCACATCAATCAGTCTGGTATTACTTGCAAATGAAAACTTCTTTATAAGAACAGTTTAGTCAATATTGGTTAACAACAATTTCTCAATGGTTTTACTTTAATTATTAAGCATCTTTTACCTTCAGTTTCTGTGTTCCTCAAAGGGACTGAGCACAAGAGACTGATACAAAAGAATATGGACGTGAGTGTAAAGGGTTTCTTTGTAAGCTAATACAAGCGAACATCAGCCCACCTGCCCATGAAGGGATCAGCTGTATGAGTAGGTGCTTCCCGAATTTTATTGATCAACAATTCAGATCCTGAATTCCAGATATCCTGATGAACAATTCCTTATTACACATCAATGATTCTTTGATAATCAATAGAAATTTATCAAAAGCAATGTTATCGTATTAGATGTCAACAAACCTTTCAGTTGAGTGTGCGATAGAAAATCTTTCTAAATTCCTGACCTTTTGGCTTTACATCCCATTATTATCCTCTTTTCTGGCAGTCACATACAACCTCCTCTGAACTTGATTATTCTACACACTGAGATTTGGCAAGGAATTTCTGACACTTGTGATATTTACTATCACAAAAACAAACAGTCTTCATCTTGCCCAAACACAATTCTCTCATCGTTCTTCAACAAAGTGTTGTTTCATTCCTGGAAATGCAGAAACCACAAAATGTGTTATTTGCTAAGCTAAAGATATGTATGAGTAGCTGCAAATGACGAATGCGTTTGTTAACCATCTCTGCACACAACTGACATCACATTACTATTTTCTTTCTTCTTTTTTTTACTCTTTACTTGTAACTTGTATGATCAGTAATTGAACACAAAACGTTTCTGAGAGACCTATTTTGTGAATCTTATTCATTATTTAAATACTCTGTCATTTGTTTAAACAACAGCTGCATGGCTTTCAGTAAATGAACAGTGAGAAATTAGTTTAGAAATACAGTTTGAATGTGATATATAGAAGAATATCGGCAAGGGAATCTATTCTGTTATATGTTTAGCTGTGCTGGAAGGGGTCAAATGTAAAATATATTCATTGCCAGGGATTCTTAACATAAATTTGGCAGGGGTCTGCAAAAGGTTACGAGAAGAGGTTATTTTAAACTCTGAACTAGTTAAAATGGATTTCTCAACAAAATATTATATTTAACTCTATCATCTTTGCCCTCAAATAGTTCTGAATCCAGCATTCTTCTTGTTCCTTCTTTACTGTAAGGTACAAAATCTTTTAGATTTAAAAATCTGTCATTTCTACCATAATCTAAATATTTTACCTGTGGTTATGCATTATTCTTAGTATCTTTGTCTCCCTAGAATTGGCACTGGGCCCAAATTACAAATCAATTTACCCAGTAGCACCACCTGTCTTTTAACTTTACTTAAAGGCTATCTGTATCCCCTTAGCAGGCTGTTCCAGTTTCTTAAAACTTTTGCTTTATCAATCCATCATTTTAGGAATTTAACATAAAATTGTGAAGATTGTTACAAATCTGCATTTGAAACAGAATTTCTGGGTTCCAGTCTAGTGAAGCGATATATTTAGATGGAAGAATAGGACATCTAGTGGAGAAATATGGAAGAAAAAGTGAATTGAAGGCTAAACATTTGAAATGAAATGTTGGGCAAAGTTTCAAAGAAAATGGTGTTACTTGTACAAAATTAGGAATTAGCTATTGTTTGTGGCTGAAGGGAGATAACTAATGTTTTCTCTATGGTTCCCATCCACAACATGGCTCTAGGTTCAGTTCCACTGCATGGCACCTTGGGTGAGTGTCTTCTGCTATAGCCTTTCATTTTCAAATGACACCAATTCAACCTCGAGATGTATTTGATCAAATTCCTGTTCATCATCATCAGAATCTTCCAAAATTTGCAGCATTGCATCAGTTGTGAATGGATTAAGCTGGAATTATTCAGCTGTGATGAGCTTCATGCTTGGTAAAGAAACTCAAAATAAAACCCAGACAAATTGTTTACAAATACCTCCTTGCTAGTTGCAAGCAGACATTAGTAAACCCTTTAACTGTGCACTGATATCCTATCATTACAATGGTTGGTCAGTCGGTTGGCTGGTCAGTCAGTTGGCTGGTCAGTTGGTAAGTCGGTCAGTTGGTCTATTCTTTGTTTGATGATCTTAAAATGGGGTTTGCTAATTCCTGCCATATCAAATACTTGGAAGAACATCAAGTTGTAAATTTCTAGTAAATCAAGATTATAGACTGAGTGTGTTAAGAAAGACTGACAAAAGGGATATCTTACTTATTTAAAATTTGATGTTAATTAATTATAATGACCAGATACTCAGCTAATAACCTCATTTGAATTGTTACCTCTTGTTCCAGATTTCTTATTAGCCCTCCTATCTTGGCTCCTGATGCTTCCATAGTTCATGTAGCAACATTAAAGTTACAATGACATAATATGGTATTATTACTTTGATAAGAAGTTGTCTTTTGGGAAAACTTTTGCAAGAATTTCCGTCATGTGACTTACGACTGTCAAAGAAGATGCTGTTAATATTTCTGCTTCACTTGGGAACAAATCTGTGAAAACATTTGTTTATTTCTGTGATTTTTCCTTCATTTCACAACAATAATATCAGATTCCTGTCAAAATTATTCCGTTTCTTTTTTTCAATATCAGTATTTGGTTCTAATAAATCTTTCCATTTACAATGTTTATTATTAATGACGATAAAATTATTTCTGATTTAATTCCTTCCGTTTTTTTTTTTTTTTTTTTTTGCCTGCTGAAGAATCCTTCAATTTAATTTTGGATTAACCTTCAAATTCTTTGATTCAATTATTTTTCCCTCAAGATTTTTCCAAACAATTTCACATCTTGATATTGAACAGTTAGGATTTACTTAATCGTTACAATTATACGTCTTCCCAGCTAAGCTTGAGCGATAGGCTTTATTGTCATTGCAACACAGAAGCGACTTTAAAACATTTCTGATAACCAAGAAAACAGCTGTTTGAAAAGAAATCCTAAATTTAACTTATTTAATTCATTATATTCTTATATCTAAAAAAGAAAAAAAAATCAACATGAAAACAACCAAACTGATTAAAGGATAATTAAATCAAGTTACATGTTAATACAGCAATGACTACATAAATAGGTTTTATAGTTTTATAATTGCACTTACTGCTTTTAATGGATTGTATGGAAGCTGTTACTTATTCCAGAATATAAAAACATGGAATACTGCTAAGCATCTCGCCCAGCATGATAACATTTCTGCCATCCCACCGCCTTATGTAAGATACATATTAACCATTCGAAAACACTTAAAGACTCTTAACTTGATTTAAACATTTATTATTAGGTGTCAA
>NC_142943.1:1799452-1826952 GCF_046866305.1 Octopus bimaculoides
AATCATGATTGTGTTATGAATTGGATAAAAACTGCATCGGTATCAAGACAGTTGTAGAAGAGTTTGATAAGCTCATTAATGAATGAAGAATCTAACGTTTTGATTCCTTGTATTTTGTCTGAGAATAAAGAAATGAGAGAGAACTTGAGACTGTTTCTTGGCCTGTTAGCCTTGGGACGGTTCCCAAAATTAAGGCATCAACTAACACAAAATTATTTAAAATCTTTCTCGCAGGTAAAATGCTTACCAGCATTTCATCTGCCCTTATGATCTGAGTTCAAATTCCAGCAAAGTCAACTTTATCTTTCATTCTTTTGAGGTCAGTAGAGCATTGGGGACCCATGTAATCGACTTAAACCCTCAACCAACATTGCTGGCCTTGTATGAAACCAATATCTAAAAAAAAAAAAGAAATCAAATTCCATTCCTCAGTTTCAATCAAAATAATTGTATTTGTAATAATTGCTTTTGTTTATTTCTTTACATTTTTCAAATTAGTTTATTTATCTGTTTTTGTTTATTGAGATTTTAATGCCTGAAAGTAACCATAAATCTCTCTATGAACGTCTACATTTAATGTTAAAGTTTATGCTAATGTTAATGTGCAAATCTAAAATAATATCAATAAAATACATAATGTATCATTTAAGTATCATTATACTTTAATATTGCTTATATTTATATGAATAAAAAATGATGTTTACATTGTTACATTTAGTTTAAGGTAGATGGAATACGATTTTTAGAGACTCAAATTTACTTAGAAACGATGTCAATATACAAACATACTCACACACACACACACACACACACACACATATATACACACATACACACATATATACATATATATATACACACACACACACATATACATATGTATATATATATATATATATATATATATTAATAGTTATCGCCAAGCCAACATGACAGTCCCAAAATTAGGACGAAAGCTGCCGTGAATTAGCTCCAAGAAGCCATCGCCTCTAGCTAGCTATGTGACACACGAAACCTGTGTCCTTTATAACCTTCGAACAGATGGTCGGCAGCACCGCCTGGCTGGGGCTTGGCTGCTCTGCATTGACAAGGAGCAACACCCTGAAACTAGTCTGCAGATGCCAAACCAGCAGTGGGACACTGCTGACCTCCCCTGTTCGAAGGTTATAAAAGACACAGGTTTCGTGTGTCACATAGCTAGCTAGAGGCGATGGCTTCTTGGAGCTAATTCACAGCAGCTTTCGTCCTAATTTTGGGACTGCCATGTTGGCTTGGCGATAACTATTAATTTCCAGTACCGCTGCCGTAGTCTCCTTTAGAGAGACTTAGAAATATTAATAACTCTCTCTCTCTCTCTCTCTATATATATATATATGTGTGTGTGTGTGTGTGTGTGTGTGTGTATGTGTGCATATATATATATATGCACACACATGTATATCAACCTCATCATTATTGTTTTAATCTCCACTTTTCTAAACTCAAATAAGTAAGAGGGAATCTGTTGAAGTAGATTTCTAAAGCTAAATGTTCTTCCTGTTGCCAAATATCACCTGTTTCCAAGTAAAGTAATATTAGCCGATGAAAAGTCATCTTTCCACAGAATACTGGAAACAAAGGACACCATTTGCATACTAGTAACACTTGTTAACAAGTATCATGTAATGTGAAAGCAAGGAGACAGTAACACACACATACACATACGTATGTATATGAAGGCTTCTTTCAGTTTTTGATATTAAATCTACTCACAAGTTTTGGGTCAGCCCCAGGGCTAGAGCTGAAGTGACCTGCCCAACTGACCCTACTATATTGAGTAGTCGACAAAATCAAATGCAAACTATGCACTTGCATAAAATTAAAAATATAAAATGGCGACAATTTACCCATCACGCTCTGTGTGTGTGTGTGTATATACATACATACATATATATATATATATATATATATATATATATATATATATATATATATATATATATCTGTGTGCGCATACATGTGTGTGCATGTGTGCCCACTCATACACTTACAAATATATACATATATACATGTATACATTTACCTATATATATATATATATATATATATATATACATATTCACCCACATATGCACTATATTATTAAGAATTAACCAGTGATAACATGACAAAATCAGATGTTAACGAATCAGTGAATGACAATTTAATGAATAATAAAATAACTTTTGTGATATGAAATTAAAAGAAAAATTATATAAAATATTATCTGAAGAAAAAAATACAATCAATATGAAATTTAATTCCATCACAGCTATATTAATTAGCCATTTCTCAGAAAAAAAAAAAAGAAAATTCTACAATAATAAAATGAAAATTCCGAAAGAGTTACAAGCTATATTTTGCAATAAAGATATACCAGATTGGCACAAGGAGGCCATATATTTGATTGCCTCAACGCTAGGCTATCAGTCATATCTATTTTATTGATTGCAATGGAATGAAATGTAAAAATTAAGCCTGGAAAAACTTACGCTTGAAATGCAGAAGAATGTAATCAAATACTGTAAGGTATATTGTGGGCATCTGTATGGTTTCTGCCTGTAAACTATATTTAAATAAAGTATATTTATTAACAATTAACTTGATGTCAATAAGAATTCTTCTGCTATGACAACATAAAAAATAAGTGCAACATCATCCAAAATCAAGAATCTGACTGTTGAATATTTGAGATAAGATATTTCAACAGCTATTTCATAGCTTCAGGCTTTCAAATCAAACCTAATTTAGAGAGAATATAAATGATAAACTATGTGGTAACTAGCAAAATTTGAAATCAATTTTATGTGAATTATTTAGTTTCTGATCATTTTTCAGAGTATAAACACCTATCAATTTATGAAGAATGAAAATACATTTTCATGTAACTCTAGTTCTTCCTACACATCCATTATAAAAGTGAAAGTGCATCTAAGTTTGTCATAGACATGACCAAAAATAAGTTTGTGACCAATGTAAAATAACCAGTAAAGACATTATTTCCTATAGTGTGCCCCCAACTGAATTATAATTTAGAATAATAAAAGTTTCATTCATTCTGCATCAAAACAGCTAAGTAGATATTAAAATCATAGGAAGTAATACATTAAATTTGTTCATAAAACTTGATGTGTGTAATACATAAAATATGAAGGGAAGAAGTAATTTGATTTTTTTATGGGTCAAAAAGTGTTTTTAGAGATCGATGCCATCCAGTCCTCTTCCTTTTTCCGTTATTTTTTTCTTTTGTTCAATGTGAAAGACAAGTTTGTATTATTAGCCTGATCTGTAGATCATGCTTGTGTTCAAATTTAAATGACATAAGCACTGAAAACTTGTAGCAGAAAACTGCTTAAATTTGTATTAGTGTATAATTTTAAGCCATAAATACACCTGAAAAAAGTACTGGGTAAATGCTGAACCATTTTATTATCAAATTCCTGGCTTTGAATGAGCAGGATGTCATGAATACAAGATAATGATTGAGACCTTAATATTCCTAGTTAGATGGAAACTGTGGGACCACATGGAGCAGCACCCTGTGACTCCTATAGTATGTGCAACTGAAACCCCTATAAAGGGGTGTCCTATGGGATGACCTAGATGAGATGAAATTTTATTATCAGATTTCTTTTGAAATATTTTGCTTTTGTTTCAGTTGATTTTGAAAATGATGAAGTATTTTAGTAAAATAAATTTGTGGTTATTTAACTGATGCTTGGAACATAAATTTGCATGTGAAATTTTATGGAAGGCTTTAATTTAAATCATTTTAAAAGAGACAATTTGTATCTTAAAACTAGTTGTAGTCCCAAGTGAATAAGGGTAGGTGTTTATCTCACTTGAACTTGTATTAGATGAATGCTTAAACTTGTACTAGTTTATAAATTTACTAATTTATCTTCCCTAAATTTGTCCAGTAGCCTGATAAGTTCAGAGAAGCAGCCTTATGTACAAGTTTAGGGAAAACAAATTGAAGAATTATCTAAACCAGTGGCAGAAATGACTTCTAAAGTACATAAGGTATGACTGTTAAGCATTATAAGCTTCCTACAATGTGCTAAAACATAGAGGTGGGGTGGGGGACAGTGTCTGTCACTGACCTAAAATAATAGAACCTTGGACTGTACAATTATCCTGCATGATAACATGAACAAGTGTATTCTCTCATTGCATCAGGTTGCCCAAAGTCATCTGGAAGAAATTTGTAGAGAAAAACTGCAGAAACCTCTCAAGTGAACCTTTCCTGTTTCTTTGGAGGCAGACTTAATTCTTTGCTCAATTTGACATGCTCCGCTGATCCCTCTGGTACCTTTAGCAAAAAATATCCTTTGACAGAATTTAGGCCACATATTTGGTCAAAGAACCTGTTTATTATCAGACAGGTATACTACTATTTGAACTTATATCTGATTGGTGAGCTAACTCATTAGCGTATTGGACGAAATTTCTTCTGGTTCTATCACTTTATATTCTGAATTCAAATCCTATTGAGATGGACTTTTCCCTTTAATCCCCCCAAAGCTTATCCTACCAGACTTGTATATCCTTGTTATACAAGGAATTTCAGACATGACAATCTGCCAGATTACCAATACAATATGAATGGAGAAACCTATTTTTAAACCAAATCAAGCTAAAAATAAATCAACCAATCAGAATAAAGATTTCTTCTCCATGAAGTGTTAATTTGTTTACAAATGTCTACTCAAAAATAAGGTGTTCTTTAGAATTGTTTTTCTGATTTTTTTTTGTTTACTTTGAAGCTAAGATCACGTGAGTGATGCTCATCTGGAATGACAAGGCAGGGTCATAAAATATTCAAAACTTCAGGAACCAAGAATTTGGTCGAATATATCCCAAATAAAATTTAGGATCAGTCAATGAGAATATAGAAGCTTGCTGCTGATGACAAAACAGATGGAGACGTTCGTATTTCACAAACTGGAAGTGAATTAACCACTATAAAATGTAGACTGGTAGCACACCGAAGTGCAAGGCTGGAATTACATTGAAGACCTGTAAATTTTCAGGAAGAGCCTAAATTTTCAAAAGTGTTTTCAAAAGATTTCTTCCTGTTCATAGAAAGGAATTTGAAGAGAACTGATTGTGGTGTCTAGGTCCAGGCATGAGTTATGTACCCTTGACCAGGGCTAATAGAGTTAATAACATAAGATATAGTACTATTCAATGTATGGATGGGGATGTGCTAGAGATCATCTTTTCAATTTATGACTAAATGAATTCTGATTAGATGACCAACATCTTAACGAATACTTAAATCAATGCGTCCTATTCTAGATTAGATATTTGACAAATTTAATCTCCCCTCCCCCCATCTCCCCATATTAGTTGGTTGTAAAGTTGGCTCCTCTGTTTTTCCTATTTTGCTAAACCACTTCAACAACTTTATTCATATTCTGCTTGGTGTTTTCTAACTTCTTTCACTTATTAATGTCATTTTCTCCCCATAGAATGGAAGTTTATGGACAGCTAAGGAAGAAATGATAGTTTAACAAACAAAGAACTTATTTACAACTCCTGCTGGGTATCTCACTATAGTCTTAGGATATTCCTATTTGATTTTCACAGAGAATTCTGTCTGTGAGCATTGAATATCCTTTATAATGACCACTGATAGAAGCTATTCAACCACTCTGCAATCTATGAAATATTCTAAATCTGTTCAAAATAATATGATTTATTTCATATAAATGAAAGAGTGAAATGCATAACTATTGATTTTAAAATGCTTTGCATTCTCTAAAGTAGCCATGGCTCGGTTAAGTAGTAACTATTTAAAAACAGTTTCTTCTTGCCAAGAAAACCATTTCTCTTATAAAACAATAAATTTTGTATGAAAACTGAGATGCAGCCAGAAGTGGTGGCAGTAAAATTAGATTGTGAAATTGAAATCAATTCTTCTCTACTTGTCATCATTAAACATCACCATGCCACAATTCTATATTAAATGTTCCTCACATATTTCTAACATTTTTCTCTAATAAGCATCTTACAGCAAAGCCCTTCAACATGAAAATGGTTTTGGGGACTTTGGTCTTTTGTGAAAATGTTCTATTCCATTTGCCTTTCTTCTTAAGATGTTAATTTAATTCCACAGAAAATGGTTTAGAAGGAGAAGTCAGTTAGAAATGCAATATCAATGAGTTTTCACTTCTGAGCTTTACCAAAAACATTGTAGAGGCATAATAATCATTAAAAAATTGGAAACCAGTCACAACTTAAATCTAGCAGCAATCAAAATAATAAGGATGGACTCTCCCATTGAAGATGACATGTAAGTATTCAACTTTTACTGAACGACCAGTACAAATGGTTTGTTTATAGTGATCAAATGTATTTTCTGTACATTAGCTCACTGCCTGTAGTAGTAGTAGTAGTAGTAGTAGTAGTAGTAAGGCCTGAAATTTTGTGTGGTGGGGGTTAGTTCAATTAAATCAACCCCCAGCACTCAAGTGGTACTTATTTCATTGACCTCAAAAGAATGAAAGGCAAAGTCAACCTTGGCAGAATTTGAACCTGGGGCGTAAGAATGCACAAAATGCTGGTAAGCACATTGTCCAGCATGCTAATGATCCTTCCAGCTCACAAACTTATTAATAATAATAATCATTTCCACTATTGGCACAAGGCCTGAGGCTTGTGGGGCAGGGGGCTAGTTGACTACATTGATCCCAGTGTTTAACTGGTAGTTAATTTATCAACCCCCAAAAGGATGACCAGCAAAGTGCACCTCAGTGGAATTTGAACTCAGAACATAAAAACAGACAAAATGCTTCTAAACATTTTGCTTGGCATGCTAATAATTGTGCCAGCTCATTGCCTTAAACTTAGCAATAATAATGATAATATTAATAATAATAATAATAATAATAATAATAATAATAATAATAATAATAATAATAATAATAATGCTTTCTTTAAATCAAAAATGGAAATACTTTTGCTGTGGTAAGTGTCTTGGAAGGGGAATTCTTCTTATAGCATGATGATGATGATGATGATGATGGTGGTGGTAGTGATGATGTGATGGTAATTTCCCTTGTTATGTTTATCATCTTACACAGTTCTCACCACCACCACCATCATCACCACCACCATATTCCCGCATCACCTCTCCTAATGTCTTTTAAGTAGCTGTTTAGTTAACTTTGGTATTACTTTAGTGTCATGATAGCTCTTTCATTCATTTAGTCATTATTATTATTATTATTATTAATAACCTAATCATCTCAATTGATATCTTGCATTTTTCTTTGTTTTGTTTGTGCTTCCTAACTTTATTTATTCGTTTATTTTCATCTTGAAATTACCAGAAAATGTTGCAGATGACGTGATAGGCTGTCATTGATAACACACACACTCATAAAAAAAAAAGGAATAAAGGCAACACAATAACCAGCTTTTCTCTTATTTTGGTATCTGGAATTTTTCTTCTTGGAGATTACTTTATTAAGTATTCAAATATTTTTCAATGTTCCTCATCACAGCCAATTGTTACTGGTTTTTTCTTTTACTGTTTTTCTTCTTGTTTTTTTTTCTTGCTATTTTATACTTCAAACATTTGTCTTGATCTTCTGTACAAAAACAGATCAAATAGAAGCCTAAAATTACGTTAGATAGCAACATAATAGTTAGGAAGAATACCTCGTACTTAGAAATGGTTTATCAATTTTTCATAAGAGCTGAAATGTCACTTGTATTCCACAACAATTGCTATTTCCACATCTTTAGAGGAATCTATGCAATGATAGAATTTTGGCTCCATTTTTGCTGGTTTCCTCAAGAAAGTTGACATGAGTTATTTAAGCTTCCGATTCTTCCTTATTCTCACTGAAATATTATTTTGCCTAGATATCTGAATATTACTGTTGTCTTTTATCTTATAATTTCATGTTTGGAAATAAAATGAGAGCTGAATTGATTCAGTTCTTCAAAAGCATTGAAACATTCTCATATATATATATGATTCTGGTAAAAGTCAGAAGAATTCAGCTGTCATTCAGCAAACTCTATTGACATCACATCAGCATCATCATCATCACCATCATAATCATTGTCGTCGTCGTCATCATCATCATCATACTCGTCATCATTGCCGTCTCTCTCTCTCTTTCTCTCGCTCTCTCACTTTCTACACATATTCTTTCATCTTTTACTTGTTTCAGTCATTTGACTGCAGCCATGCTGGAGCACCACCTTTAGAAAAATCTGCCTTTTATAGATAAGATATATATATACATACATATATATATATATATATATATATATATATATATATATATATATATATATATATATATATATATATATATACATATACATATATATATAATATGCACACACATATATATATTATATACACACAAATATATATATATAATATACACACATATATATATAATATACATACACACACATATATATAATACACACACACACACATAATATTCATACATACATACATACATACATACATACATATATATATATATATATATATATATATACATGCATACATGCATACATGCATATATATATATATATATATATACACACACACACATATCATCGTTTAATGCCCGCTTTCCATGCTGGCATGATATATTTATATGAGTACAAACACACTCACTCAGAGTGAGTATTCTTTGGAAATGCATTTATATGGTATATCTACATCATGAATAGTTTATATAATAGTTTAAGAAATGTTAAAACCATTTTGCAACATTCCAGAAATTCCTTCATTAATGTCACCCCGTCCTCCTCCCCACTCTCCCTTCAGAAATAAAATACAAAAGTTCCAAAAAAAAAATCATTTAAATTCTGAAAGATGAATTAATAATGATAGATTAAGTAGCTATTGTGTTTCATAATATGAAACACAAAATTAAAAAGTACCCTTGTATTTATAACACACTGAGGATATCATGTACAATACAATACATATAAACATATGTGTATATCGGCACAACATGTACATAAATATATATTTTATATAAATATGCATATATACATATGTACCCCCACACGCACTCACATAAATATAATTATCTTTTAATTTCATCTGGTTCTACATAGTGTTATTACACTGCTGTATCCCGGCTTATACTGTGATAGTTGCAAATATTATAATAGATACATACATGTATGTATATATACATGTATGCCTATATAAATGTGTGTGCGTATGTATTTTCATATAAGCATACATGTATGTATGCTTGTATATATATATTTATATATGTATACAAGCATGCATTAAATTCATCATGTGCGTTGATATAATTACTCAAGTTATTCGAAAAAAACTGATATTTCTATATAAATATTAATGGTACAATGGATATGAATATATTCACAAAATAACCTTAAAATATAAAACTACTTGTAAAAATATAATGCTGATTATGAACATATATTTCCATTCATTTTTATATATTCATATCTTGTAGTTTATGTATTTTAGAGAAAGTTAATACCAGCCAATTATGTATTTGCCATCATGATACACCAAACAGAGTAATCTAATGCTATTATATCCAGTCAATAATGTAAACTGGTTGGTGATGGGAAGAGCATCAAGTCAAGAATGAATTGATGCTGGAATAAATGACAAATAATGGTAAGGCTGATTGATGAGTTTCTTTTTTGTTGTCTGAGTCAAATGGCAAAGAACCACCATGAATGGTGAAATGCCCTAAGTCTCATCCGAAGAAAGACTAGACACCAAGTGACAACCAACCTCAATAATCTGTTAGTTCTTTATTGCCTCCAGGGGGCTAAACGTAGGGGGGACAAACAAGGACAGACAATGGGATTAAGTCGATTACATTGACCCCAGTGCATAACTGGTGCTTATTTAATCAACCCCGAAAGGGTGAAAGGCAAAGTCAACCTCGGCGCAATTTGAACTCAGAACCTAATGGCAGACGAAATAATATAATACTTAGCATTTCGCCTGGCATGCTTCATTTAATGTCTACTTCATTTAACGTCTACTTGCCTGAGATGAGTACCAGCTGAGTCTTGGATCAGCCTCAACTCACACACACACACTCTCTCTCTCTTCCTTTCTTTCTGGTTCAAGAATGGAAGAGCCAAGAGAATGTCTATGTTTGCTCTTATTATATGATCATCTAAAGCAGTTTAGTGAAGTTCTGGTACATTTTACAAATTATTGCCAGTTCCAAACAACATTTGTGACAGTTAAATAAATACTTTTCTACAGATATTCTTTGATTCTTTTTTTTTCATTTCCTTGTCTAACCAATTCTCTTCTGGCAGTTTAGTCCAAGCTAGCTCTGACTGAGCCAGCCTATTATCAAAGGAATTCCAGCTTCCATTATACCTTTTTATCCTTTTCTTTACTATAATCCTTACTACATTCTCAAATATGTCTTTATTTTTTTTTAAATAGGTAAAGTTTTGCTGCTATTTCTAGCAGGTTGAGCAGCTGTATAGAGACTCCTACCTTGGCTTGTATTCAATTTTGTTCATTCAACATATAACTGGTTTCTTTTGCTCTGAAATTGTTGCATACATCCCAGCTTATTTGTCTGTGATTGATTAATGACACTTTATTGTTATGACAATATTCTATAATATGGTCAACTAAGTTCATTCTCATAAGATTTCTCCTGAATCAAAACAATAATTGAAAAACCAATACAGGTGCTGAAATAATAGCTTGGAATAATGAGTTTGAATCCAGTCAGACATTTAAAAAAATATATTTTCTTTTTTGTCCTCTGTGAATAATGAGTTGCAATTGTTGCAAGAAATGAAGGCGTACTTCGGCTGTGATAACTTATTATGGTATAAAATGATTGCTTTTTCCGAAATACAGTTCTGGATATCATTATATATAACAAAAACAATAAAAGTGTTTAAAAATATCAGAATGTCTCATGACAGACACTGCAATCCTTTCAATTAAAAACATTGCACAGAAAATAGAAAATGTCTTGAAATTTGCTGATTTAAAAGAAAGAACTACCAAGAACAGGGGGAGACCCATCTGCAAAGTGAGAATTATACCAGTTATTATCGAAGCATTAGGTTCAATTATGAGAAAAAATTCATCATACCATAGGCACAGGTATGGCTACGGAGTAAGAGGATTGCTACCCAACCATGTGGTTTTTAGGTTCAGTCTTGGAACCATATGGTACTACTATAGCCTCAGGTCAACCAAAGCCTTGTGAGTGGATTTAGTAGACAGAAACTGAAAGAATCACATTGTATATAAAAGAGATAAACAACTCTCAGTTAAACATTCATTAATGTTATATCATCTGAAGGAATGAATTCTTGAAGATGATCAACCCAGTTCCCATGGATACTATGGACTACACTGTAATCATCCTAGGAATACGGATTATGATCTTAAGAGACACATGATGTGTGGAAATGTGTGCAGCAATGCATTGAAATAATTTATAAATTTCATCGAAGGATCATTGTTGTTATTATTATTATATTATCCTACATTATATCGGCACAGCTCGATGCAACCCCCAAAATTCTGATTCCCCAGTCAGCATTATTAGACAGTGGCCACAATAATGAAATAGGAGCTTTATTTGCATATTCAAAATGTTTCTTGTAAACAAATTTAAGGGATATATATATATATATATATATCAAATGGATGTCTTATAAATATATGTGTTTATCTATATTTGTGTGTGCTTGTCCCCCGCCCCCACTACTGCTTGACAAATAGTGTTGGTGTGTCTGTAACTTAGCCATTTGGCAAAAACAGACTGATAGAATAAGTATCAGGTTTAAAAAAGAACAATTGGTACTGGGGTTTTATGAGGGCCAGTCAAGCATTACTGGCATCGACCACACTGGAATAGTGCTTTTTACATGCCACCAGCACTGGACCAGTCAGGCAGTACTGTCCATCGGCCACGACAACGACTTTATATATATATATATATATATATATATATATATATATATATATATATATATATATATATAAATTTAAAGAAGAGAGAAAATGGAGAAATATTGATGAACAACAATTGACTTACATCAATTATTATTTATTAATTCAATACAAGATGCAGTCTATTTGTATTGAATTAATAAATAGTAATTAATGTAAGTCAATTGTTATTCATCGATATTTCTCCATTTTCTATCTTTAAATTTTGATTCTTGATAAATTCATGTTTATTCTTGGCTTTACCTATAATTCATGAGCATAATATGCTTACATATGTATGTCCATGGTTAAACATAGGTAACATACCGGTAGTATAATGGATACTTCTATCCCTTAGACTGTGATTTTAACCTCTAACTCACCTAACCTTATATATATTTATATATATATATATATATATATATATATATATATATATATATATATATATATATATATATATATATATTCACCATGCTGGACTGCTGAAATCTACAAGTTTTCTTCATTCTCTCTTTGTTTATTTTCTCTTATTCCTTTCTGTTGAAGAATGCAGGCTCGAAACATGAAAGACTTTTTCATTTTTCCCGAGCGTCAAGCTAATACACGGCTTTCGTTGGCCCAGGATTATAGTAGAAGATACTTGCCTAAGGGGCCATGCAGCAAGACTGAACCTAGAACCATGTGGTTGGGAAGCAAACTTCTTACTACACAGCCATCCCAGCATCTGTTTTTTTTTAGTGGTTTTCTTTCTTGTTTTTTCTTAGAGACTTTTCCCACATCCAGTTTCAAATTTTAATGCATCTGAAATTTCACTGATGATTGAGATTTTCTTCACCAACCCTTAATTCTCAGTTTAATGGAATGTGTTGTCTTTTAATCTGTTACAATAATGTTGGTGCTCTTTTTCTTGTCTGATATCATTGGTAGCTGATTTCTTGTTTTTTTTTTTTTTTGTCTTCTCTGCAATTAATTGTTTCATTGTATATATTTTTATTAGTATTGCTGTGAAACATTGTTTAAAAGCTAATTAAAACCTCACATTTTCACATTTAATCTTCTTTATCTTAGCTGTTATTCTTCTGCCAGGTCATAGATCAAATACCATTTTCCCCTCTGCTTCTCTTAAAAACAGATGTTTTATTCACACAGCATACAACACCATTTTTAATACTTTCAAACTCATGAACATTATTTTAACAGTAGCTGCCGTATATAATTTGCCCTTGTTTACTGAAAATAAATACAAGTTCAGATTTTGAACATTATTATTTTTTTTTTTAAAGAATGTTGAATAATTCCCTCTGAACTAAACCCCTTTGTTTCCTCCACCTCTGGTTATTTTTAATTAATCAGTTTTTTAACTGCTAAAGATGTTCCTGTAATTAATAAAATGTAATTCATAAAAATTTAGCTTTTTACCTTGTTTAACTAATGTGCTTTTGTGAGAGAAATGAAAACTTTCCATTATTGAACATTTGGATAAACTTAAGAAATATTTAGAATATGAGGGGGGAACTTGAGAGAAATAGTTCTTTTAAGGGGAGGAGAGCTAAAACCCCTCTTCCCTAAGCAAAACCCTTCCCATTGTTATTTGTTGTTTAGTTCCAGGTAAAACCTGACTGAGTTGACCTATAATGGAAAGCATTCCAGGTTTGACCATTCCATATTATTTTTCTTTCTTTCTTTTTGTTTTTTTATAAGTGCAAATATATCTCTGCGGTTCAGTAATTTGCTTACCAGCCATGTGGTTTCAAGTTCAGTCCTACTGCATGGCATCTTGGGCAAGTGTCTTCTACTTTAGCCCTGGGCTGACCAAAGTCTTATACATGGATTTGGTGGACAGAAACTGAAAGAACCCCATCATATATATATATATATATATATATATATATATATATATACATGTGCACATATATGTAAATATTCATACACACACACGCACATACATATATATGCATATATGTATATGTGCGATCATGCATGCACGTGTGTGTGTGTGTGTGTACACACCTGATAATTGTAAGCAAGTGTCACTATCATGTAAGCATTGTCCATTGTTTATAATTTTCCATGTAAACATGTCCAGTCATGGGAAACAATTGAGGGATGGTGACAAGAATGGAATCAGGCTGAAAAAAATTCTGCCTCAATGAATTCCACCTGATCCATGCAAGCCTACAAAAGTGGACGTTAAAACACTAATGACGATGATGAGGATGACGATCATGTTGACGATTATGAAGGATTACATTAGCTAATGTTCTCTTCTTTTTGGAAAACGGTAAGCCTTGATTTGAGGACAGCTTGGCTACTTTTTCTTGCAAACAATGTAACTACATAAATTGTTTCATTATATTAATTTAAAGCAAGAGTTTACTGTTTATCCCAAGATAACTTCTCCATCGAATAGAGATTATTTATGGTAATTACTTAACGATAATTATATAATGAAAATTATGCAAACTTTGAAACAAGTAAATTCCAAACCAAAACAATTGAAAATTCTGCTGCCAATAAAAAAAAAATCTCTTTTTCCTTTCTATATGATTGGAATTTTAAAAGATAATAATACAAATATACGTTAGTAAGTAATAACTTTAGTGTGTTGTCTTTAGATATTGCTGTGAAACTTGCTTCATTGTATTTTCTCTCTTTTTTTTTAATATCATTTTCGAAATCAGTTATGTCCCTTGTTTTTCATCTTCAACTTCCATTTCCATATTAATAATCTGTGCACGCAGCTGTTTTCCTTATGGCAGACATTGATTGCTAAAATCTTAGCTGTAAACTTTGTTTCTTATACATTTATTTTTATTGTATTTAACTTCTTTTTTTTTGTGTGCCATATTACTTTCTTCATTGTTCAGCAAATAATAATAATGATAATAATAGTAATAATAATAATAACAATGATTATGTTGATGATGATGATGATGATAATCCTCAGATGTCCTTCTCTGAGTTATTAGAAGCATAACCTATAAAAGAGGAATTCTTGTTTGCGCTGTATTCTTAGATATCGATATTTCAAATTTCTCTGATTAACATTACACACTCGTTATCTTGTCATCTCTCGTTGCCTTGATTCTTTTAGACCAGAGTACATTTAATTAAAATGTTTAAACATATAACGGTAACTCTAACAATTCTTCAACTTGGCACCAAATTCATGGACATTACCATTTAAAGAAACACCATTTAATGTTGAAGGTTATTGTTTGTTGCTGGTTTGAATGAAACTCCTGCAAACAAGACTGATTCTTTCAATTTTATTTTTGTGTGATATAACCAACATACTTTGAAGTACATTGGTATGCATCTGTGTGTGTGTGTGTGTGTATGTGTGTGTGTGTGTGGATGTATGTGTATTTGTGTCCCCTTTTCTCAGTTAATCAGTGGAAAAGCAACTGTGCCCTTGACATTTATAGTTTTCCTTTAATTGATGAAATTGCTTCAATGGATCAGAGACAAACCTGAACATCTGAAGAGCAATGTCAGCAGTGAGTGTGTGTGTGTGTGTGTGTGCATAAAAAAAAAAACACCAAGTACGCTCTGTAAAGTGGTTGGCATTAGGAAGGGCATCCAGCTGTAGAAACCATGCCAAAACAGACAACTGGAGCCTAGTGTAGCTCTTCAGCTTGCCAGTTCCTTGTCAAACCATCCAACCCATGCCAGCATTGAAAATAAACGTTAAATGATGATGAAGATGACGTATATGTATGTATGTATAATGAAATGAAATCTCTAAATTAGGCTTTTTTTAGAAAACACTGGTTTTACAGAAACTATACATAATAAAAACAGATATAGACATGGATTTGCATAAACTTGTATATGGCCCCCCCCACACACACACACACATATTTGTGTGTGTGTGTGTGTGCACATGTGTATTGTGTGTGCATGCACATGTGTGTGTGTGTGTTTGTATGCAGCCATTCACACAATGTGTCTTTATAATAATACATTCTGGAAATGCCAATAAATTTGTTTTATTTTCATTCAGCCTATAAACAAACGTAACACAATATGGGAACATATGAATATGGAGGAAGGTCTGAGAGTAGAGAGAGGGAGAAAACAATAAAAGAAAACTCCCTTGCTGGCACATTGTCTAATCACACTTGCACACACACACCCACACACTTGCACACACACAGGCACACACACAGGCACACAAACACACTCACACAAACACATTCACACATGCACACTTCGTACACACTTATATATGTCTATATGCATATTTGTATAATATACCTGAGAGTGAGTTTATATAATATATATGTGTGTGTATGCATAAACCATTATTGGAAGTGGAAAACTTCACTTACTCTTAGTCCGAGTTTTGCATTTCTTGTTTCCAGAAGCAGGAGACTCTGCGCAACAATGAGTGAACTTTTCAGTTTCCTGTTAATATTTTTAGACTTTATGCCTCATATCAATACACCTTTCTTTCATCCTTGTTTGCATAATTTTTTCTTGACAGAATATACACATATGCAAATAGCCATCCAACCATACAAGCACATGATGTATATATATAAAATATATATATTTATATATATATATATATATATATATATATATATATATATATATATATATGTATATGTGCATGCATGTATGTATATGTACAAGTGATGGAGGTAGGGGGTATTCAGTAAGGCTCCAAAAATCTGCATCAACCTAATATTGACTTAAATAAGGTTATAAGCTAAAGCTCCAATAATAGCAGTTAATTTTCAATTACTTTATACTTGAAATAATGGTAATTTTCTTTTCACTTTGTCTATAATTAGAATATTTTCACACCGATTATAGCCTCAACGTCTGCCAGGCTTTTTCTGTTTTTTCATCCAAAAGTCTGAGCAGGGTTAAAGAAAATATTGAAGAAAACTAAATAAGAAATCAATCACTCGAAAATCAGCATCTTTTAGAAGTAAATAAAATCTGAGTGTTATATATCGTGATATCGCAGCTTTCATGTTGCAAGTTTGTATTTCATTGTTCTTTTGGTCTTCTTCGTTTTTTGTATCAGAAACTGCTTCACTATTACAGTAACTGTATTTTACATAGACATAGATGCATGTATATCAAAGTATATACCCCATACACAAATATATATATCTGTGTGTCTGCCTCAGTGTGCATATATTTAAAGAATTAGACGTTCTGTCTGTTGTTATTTTTGTTGTTTAACCCTTGGTCTGGTTTTACAGTCAGGCATGTCATCAGACTTATGAATGGATAGTCATAAATATCCATTCTTTAAATATCCTTGAGTGTCTGTGACAACATCCAACTTTTGCTAAGCTGGGATTGTTTGCATGCTGAATATACACAATGTGATCTTCAGAGCAAGAATTCCACGGGTGTACAGCAGTGGGATAAGTATTTTACTTGCAAATAAATGAAGGTTGGCTTCTGGCGGGGAATCCAACCCTAAAATATTGCCTCAAGAAGTTTTGAGGAATTCATGCCAACAAGTTATTGATGGGACTTGTTTAAGCAGTAGACTTTAAGGGCCTCAGTCTTTACTTGTTTATGTGTAGGGTACATTACTCAACATTGATCTGGTGAGTCGCTGGAATTTTCCATTTTGCTTGACATAAAATATGCCACTGGAACACAACCAAGTATCAATATTGCGTTACACAGAGACAAACACAAATGGACATCCACACATACATGCAAGCATAGATATAAGTATACACACATGTAAATAATTGTGTGTATGGTGTTATCATCATCGTCATCATCACTTCCAATGTTGATATTTGGTGTATTTTTCAAATGTCTTCAATCTGGCGCGCTGAGGCCGGAAATAACTCTGCAGTTAATAAATTTCCAAATGTAATTTGCAGAACTTTACACATGCTTCCTTTCGGGTGAACATTCTGTGTCTAGTTCTGGAAATTATATTTTGTAATCGACAAAACATCCTTAAACAAGCCTTACTCAAGGACTGTTTGAGTGAGATGGGCTACTCAACTTGAAGAAAATTCTAACTGAGGCCCACCTGCTCATAATATATGATGAGCTGTGTGTAGTTACCATCAAGCAAATTTCTCTAACAAAGTTTTGGTTAACCCAAAGGCTGTAACAGGTAACACTTGCTTAAGGTGCCATCTGGTGGGATTAAACCAAAAACTATATAGTTACAAAATGAGCTTCTTAACCAGACAGCCATGAGATCATCTTCTGATAATAATACTCTGTTAAAGAAAATGGTTGTTTAATCATCAGAAATCAAAATGTTTTTGCTAATCATTATTGTGGATCTTTATACTTGATGTAATCATCTGAAGCAGAAAGGTGTCTGCTTGGTTTGGTGTAAAATAGACGCAAGATAGACTTTTTCTGAAATTAGTTGATTGAAATTATATAACTGATTATATGTTATTTACCAATTGTTATCACTGAATCTACTAATTGGTCCTTTACAAGTTTGTGATATTAACACATTACAACATGAGCTGAGATAACAACTAATCTCTCTGATTACATATTACAGGTATCAAGAAATATTTGATAGAATTAGTTACATATAAAGTAATTACCTCAGACTTGAACAAATTATGTGTGAAACTAAGTTATCATTGTTGCAGCTGAATATTAAGATGTTGGACTCTAAGTGAAATACAAAGGAATTAAAAATTCGTATTTTTCTGTTATTTGTTCCAGTCAGTGGCTGTGGCCATGCTGGGGTACAACCAACGATAGGATCACCTGTTTATTATATAGGCATCTGAGGGTTTTTTGGTAAGGTATTGAAAATCTATTGAGCCTTGAAGCTTAAGCTGTTACAATATTTGTCCTTACTCAAAATGGAAAAATTGGGGGGGGGGGGTTAGTCTTTTCCATCACAGTATCCTGCTATTTGTTGTACTCCTTTGTCTTTTCCTGCAATCAGCTGCACCACTTCTGTCCATGTCTTTCTTAGTCCTTCTCATCTGTTGGTTTCTTCCACATGAATCTTCTAACACTTCGTCATCCATCTGGCATCCTCCTGACACATTACATGTCTATGTTAGTGGAGCCATTTCTCTTGCACATTACATCTGATTCCTGCTTTGCTTTTCTCTCTCACCTCATCTTTGCTTCATCACTCATCCACAACTAACATTACTCATCCATTGGATCAGGCTTCCTTCAGGTCTTTCCATCCTTCACACTTCTTCTGCCCACATCTCACATCTCACTATCATGCCCACATCTCACTATCATGCTGCATCACAGTTTGTACACGTGCATCATATAATCAGCCATTCACATGAAAGACACAATCCACTTCCCTCCTTAAAAATAATTTATTTATGGATATGATATACAAAACAGAAACATTACAATAAACACGAAGTTAATTCAAACAAAAGAAAAAGGTATTATTCCTTGATTCGAATGGTAATCTTATAAATTGAACTAATTCTTGTATATTTGGAAGAATTTGACACAGAAAAATGTACTCTCATCTCCCAAAGACATATTTCCTTTTTTTTTTTGTACATTTGACATTCATTATATTCGGAAAAATTTTAATTGCCTCTAACGAGTTCTAGAAAAGCTGTGTCAGTTTAAATATGGCCAAAAGATTGAGGAGAAATTTTCTTTAACATATCTTAAAATTGTAACAGAATATTTGAATGTGTTTTGTCTTTAGACTGCATTTCCTTGAAAATGATAAATAAATAAAAAGCTGTTCTCATTCAGCTGCTATAATAATGTACAAGATGAAACAGACATGAAATTTAAAAGTGTCTGTAGTCAATGAGAAAAGATAATGTTAGTAATTGTACTTCATCTGTTCCATGACTGGCAATATCTGTTCTATCGACAAGGATCTCCAGTAGATACCTGAACAAAAAGCATCCAAGAAACTTTCTTAACAAAAGAGATGGTTTTGAAATGCCAGTAGCATATTATCTGCTGCAGGCTGTTTTAATCTCACCAATCCTTACTGCACTGTTCAAAATATTTCTTCTGTAGTTTAAAATATCTTAGCAAGTAAACCAGTGTTCACTGCTGAGATATTTATAAAAGAGTCTTGTTATTTCCTTCTGACTATAAAAGAAAAATAAGCTGTTTTCAATTTGCCTTTGAAAGCTGGGTTAACATTTTCTCCTTTCAAAACTGGACTAACATACTTTTACGTTTAAAATCAAGTGTCAATAATTGAATAAGTTTAAAACGAGTGTCTTTGTGAAATATTTCAACTGATTTCTTTGTACTTTCAATATTTCTCATTAACAGATTGTCTGTATTGGTTTGTCCTCTTTTAGGAACATTGGATTAGCAGAATTTGCAGAGTAATGGTTTAAAATATCTTGCAGCATTTGGTTGCATACCTTTACATTCTGATTCCAAATCCTTCTGAAATTGACTTTACCTTTAGTAAGTGCCAGTTGAGTGAAATAATTGACAACAATCTGAAGCTTTGTGGTGTCTTTATGAAAAAGGCAATGGCTTGGCAGAAACATTAGCACCTTGGAGAAAAATGTCAGCTGTATTTAGTTAAAGCTCTTTGCATTCGGAGTTCAAATCTTTGAATGATCAACTTTGATTTTCTCCACTCTAGGATCAATGAAATGAATAGCAGTGAGGTACTAAGGTTGATTTAATATTCCATCATTTTGAGGCCTTTCATCTTCTTGGAGTAAATAAAAAATTACCAATTTAGGGCAGTGGGTTGTCTGAACTGAACTGGCTGGTTTGTGATATCAGTTTGGTTCTTTTTGTTCTGACAGCAATCTCTTTGATGACATTGGTGCTAAAGAATGTCAGTCCAAGTTGACAAACATTCCCTTGGAAAAAAAAATTAAAGGAATGAAAAGAGGAGACGACTTTCTTTCTCAAAAAAAGACTTGTCTCGGTCTGAGAATATATAGAATCCTGATTGACCTTGACTGATGGGGGTCCTAGAAGCATTGCCAATAATGGAAATAGGAAGGAGATATACAGGGTCCTTTTATTTATATCATATATGTCAGGTATGATATAATATACATGTGGGCCATAGGCAGATGTGAAGGAAGATCGGGAGTGGACTATTTTAAAAGGAATTATTGCTGATCTCTGCTCCATGTGGTTAATTGACTAGCTAAAAATAGCAACAAAATATTCCTCAAATCATTTTATCTCCTTCAATAAGGAGAAATACATTGAAGAAAATAGTCTCTGATAGACAAAAAGATGAGAAGCTCCTCAATGGCACATCTTTCACCATACATGTGCTCAAACAAAGTTGACATGAGGTTAAACAATAACAACTACTACTACTACTACTACTGCTGCTGCTGCTGCTGCTGCTGCTGCTACTACTACTACTACTATTACTACTACTACTACTACTACTACTACGATGACGACGACGCAGGCTAATGAAAGATCCTCAATGTATTTACTTCAGCTGCTAGACACGGCAGTCAAATCTCACTCAAATCACCTGTTGCCATATTAAACAAGGAAAGAGACACATTAAGAAATGTCATAAAACGTATGTTAAATGAGGGGGCGGTCATGCTTGGATTGTGTTCGATCATAGGTCTGTGCTCAATCAGGATTAACCTGGAGCCAAACAACAACAACAACTAACATCCAAGTGAATGAAATCAGAACATTTTCATTCGTAGAAGAATAAATAGAGCAGAAGTGTTATGGCTGCATGCATTTAGCTTCATTTTTGTTTGTATGAAGGGAAAGAACGATGCTGAAGATACAGGAAGCTGGTTCTGAGAATTGATTATTGCAAAATAATGATTATTGATATATTTAGGTTAAATATCACTTGAAAAATTTGGAATATATGGGACAGATTTCACTTCATATGTCTCTCTCTCTCTCTCTCTCTCTCTCTCTCTATATATATATATATATATATATATATATATATATATATATATATATATATGTATATATATATACATATACATAGCCACACACACATACACATACAACTATATATGTATGCATACATATTCAAATGCACACACATATATACATAGAAAGGGAGTGAAAGAGAGAAAGTTATATATATATATATATATATATATATATATATATATATATATACACACATGCATACAATGTGTGGGTGTGTTTATATATAGATATCTGATTCCTCTATACTCTCATTCCATCATAATCATTTGCTCTTCTCATACTTTCTCAAGCATCACACCACTCTCAAACTCATTATTCCCAGTCTGTGCAGCAAGGCTGCTCCAGTGTTTGAACTGCTAACCTCTTGGATGCGATGTCTGTATCAACAGATAAATAGTAAAGCAATAAGAATGAGGATGGGCTTCACCTGTGCCAACCCTTTCAATGGCTGTGTCAAGGCCCAATTTGTTTCCCCACTTTATATGGTTGCTACAGAGACAACTGAATAAATATCTTTTGCGTCTCCCACAAACAACCCCTTCTCACTTACTCATCTCCTTTCGTCCATCCCTAGAATTCTTTTCTCTCATCTCTAAAGTCATCATCAGTTTCTCTGGATATCTCTGTCTCCATCCACCACATCAACCATTCCCTCATTGCAACTAAATTCTATAAACACTTCATTCCTTACTTCTACCTTGATTTTTTTTCTCTTCTTGCCCTTCCCTCATGAGCATATGATTCTTTACTCCCAATTCCTTTGTTTTGCACAGTTTTTATCATTCGGGTTCCACTCCCAAGACATTGGTCAACCCAAATCAAGAATACGCTTGTCCAAAATGCCATTCAGTGATTCCAAATCTAGAATCACATGATTACAAAGACATTTTAAAACTAAACAACAATTTTATAATGAGGAGTGAGTGTTTCAGAAAATAAGATTTACTGGTGGGTATTGCCCTGCTTCAGCTAACTTAGTTTCTTTGGAAAAATTTTCATAATTTTCTGCTACTAAGAATGAATTAATACACTGATTCCATATTTAGCTATAAACAGCTTTGTTCTTTCTTTGATTTTTTTTGTTCAGATATTTACACACCAAAACATTTATGAATCAGAATTGTGTCTTTGTTTGAAACTGACACCGGATTAGTAAATCCTGGTCACAAGTCAGATTCTAATCAACGCAGATTTGATGCTGATTTTAAATTGTGGCTCAAGGGCAGCGATTTCGGGGGAGTGGGTAAGTCAATTACATCAACCACAGTGTATAACTGGTACTTATTCTATCAACCCTAAAAGAATGAAAGTCTAATTCAACATCTACAGAATATGAGATCAGAACGTAAAGACAGATGAAATGTAGCTAAGCATTTTGTCCCACACGCTCACATTTCTGCCATTTCACTGCATTAAACAACACACATTTAATATTAACACATTTTAACTATTCATTGATTCATAAAGGATTGTTCTAGAAAGATAATGAAGCTATTTATCAATGGTTCGATCCAGAATTCAAGACTGTATATTTCTGTGGTTTTCTTTTAAGTTGTGCATATTTTTATGAAAAATTTCTTATTTGCAAACTGAATTAAAGTGTGTAGTTTGTAAATGATTTGAATAATATATTTGATGTGTTTGAGTTTCTCTATGTGAAGACATTGCAAAATAAATAAACAGAATGAATAACATACATATTTCTCCTATTACATTTCAAAGCAATATGTGAAGTTATTAATATATACTGAGTGTGAATTCAATTAAATTATCTTGCACATGTATTCACACTACCATGATTTGCATGTTGCTTTTAATAACTTTATTAGATTTTCACATATAAACATCACGCTAACATCACTAATCGATAAAACACACTAATAAAACAATTTCATTTTTATTACCACTGCAGATTTGTAATTCCTTCGAGTAAATAAAAAAACAACAACAGTCCCAACAAAAGCTCAACAAAAATATTCAGAATTACTTCATAGTTTTGGTGTCTAAATTGAAATTATCTTTGAGACTCAGATTATGTTATCCTAAAACCATTCTTGTTAGAAAATTTATTAATGTCTTCCTATTAAAATTATATTGGAATTCGGTAAATACTTTGTTTAGCTGTGAAAGCAAGGTTAATGGAATAGAGTTATTGTTTCTTTACAACAAAGATCTTACCTTTCTTCACAAAAAAATATGTCACATCTGTGAAGACCTGGTCTTTGGATTAATCCAAACTACACTCCTGGGAAACTGGGAAAAGCACTTGTTGCTTTGTCTTTTGGTTTTCTTTTGACTCCAGTTTTGCCTCAAAGAATGACAAAACTGTTTTATGAGTATGGTCCAAAGTAACCAAAATATCAATCATTCCATTTTGCTCCCTTTCCAGTATATGTTTGGAAATTTGAGAGAAGAAATGAAGATGTTGGAGAGAGAGAGGGAGAGAGAGAGAGGGAGAGAGAGAGAGAGGGAGAGAAGGAGAGAGGGAGAGAGAGAGAGAGAGAGAGAGAGAGATAGAGAGAGAGAGAGAGAGAGAGAGATGGTTTCTGTTGAGTAAGACTAGATGATTAGTGTCTATATCTAGCTAGTTCAGAAGAGCAGAGAACAATGGAGTTGTTGTACATGATGAAGAGAGAGCCAGGAATTGAGACATGTGGGTTTTTAATCACTGCGGTGGGTGGCATTGTTTGATTATCCAAGGCAGCTAAGCCATATCTACTGGTACTTGTGCAGTCAAACACATCTAAGCCATATCTAAACAGAACGTTAGCAGAGCTTTTTTTTGTTTGTTTGAGAGTATAAACTGACTGAAACTCAAAATATTTTCTCTCCTTGTTGAAAAGTAAGTGTAGTCATTGTGATGCAGTTTTGGCAATGTTATCTATGTAAAGTTGCTGTGAGATCATCAGAAACCATGGGGCCTTAGCATATGTAGGATTTTTGAGCAGAGCAGATCAGATCAAGAACACGACTGTGTCCTTCACATTTGCTAGTGAATGTTGTCTTTATGTCATTCTAAGTGACAAGGTTATCACATACCATTTGAAAGCTGTTCTTAAGGTTTCATTTTATAACGGCAAGGCAGGGTGGGTTTACAACATAAGGTGATGATGTCTCTGTGGAGAAGGTTAGTGAAGTGTGAAGATTGATATCTGGTTAGGAGAATTTGTTGTGTAAAGTGTTAATTTGTACATCATTCACATATAAGGGAAAATAAAAAAATAGTATGAGAAACATAACCAAACCTTGAAGTATTCCAGAACTGATAAAATGAATTTTATTAAAAACCACAAAAATATAAAATCCTATGCTTAAGATGTTATGAAGAAACTGATAGCCGTAGTTACATGAAAAGAAGCAGCTGAAACCATATGAAGAAACTGCTCAAAGATGACGGTAACTAGTCTGTCAAATTTAATAAAAATATGATTGGATTTGATTGGTTAGTTTGTAAAGGTGGAAGAGAGAGTGAACAAAATGATGCGATTCAGTCACTTTAGATACAGCAATATCTATCAATAATGTCATTTCAGTAAAACCAAAAGTGGGTTCTTATATTTGTATCTTAAAGATATGTATCCAAAGATATTTTGATGAAAAAAAAAATCAAGAAGCAATAAAAAATTATTTTTTTATTACCTAATTGAGAATGATTTGACTCATCAGTGCTATTTCCTATTTACTAAATTACTACAAGTGATTTCTCTAATAAATGTCCACACATGTACAACGACCTTTAATAAGCTTAAAGAGAAATAAATTAATGAGTTTGCCATGATTATTGCCAGAGACTGCATTCACACATAATCAATTGTATATTTCATGTTTACTTGGGAAAAGAACATTGCAAAGATTTTAGCCAATAAGGTCAACCCCAATATATATATTTGTATCTTGAACTTCTTAATGTGTGTATGTGTGTTTATCTGACTATCTGCATATAAATAGGTAAGCATGTATATGTATATATATGCACGTGTATGTGTGTACATGTGTGTGCATGTGTGTATGTGTGTGTGAATATATATATGAAATTAAGTAACGAAGGAACTGGATATTATGCCTTGACATTCATTAGCTTACAGCTGTTTCTACTATAAGATGCAGTGCACTCAGATTGAGGTTATGTGCATCATCATGTACCTTCCTTAGCAAGGGTAAGCCTATTTCTGAAATGATCGTTGCATTGCTCGAGTATATCTTTATTGTAAATTTTATGGCGGTTTTTGGAGCATTGGCTCTGATTTTAGCAAGTGGTATTATAAGCCCTATTGAATCTTGATTTACCTTACATTGTGCCTGTAAAGGTGTGAACTTGCTAGCTACCTTATTATTACTGTAAATAACAGTGCCCCTGGACTGGCTCTTGTGTGGGTGGCACATAAAAGACACCATTTCGAGCGTGGCCGTTTTTGTGCGGGTGACACGTAAAAGCACCCACTACACTCTCTGAGTGGTTGGCGTTAGGAAGGGCATCCAGCTGTAGAAACTCTGCCAAATTAGATTGGAGCCTGGTGTAGCCATCCGGTTGCACCAGTCCTCAGTCAAATCGTCCAACCCATGCTAACATGGAAAGCGGACGTTAAACGATGGTGATGATGATGATGATGATATATATACCTGTACATGCATTCATGTATGCACACACAAACACAGACTTTCTTGGGCAACAATCCAGAAGAGTATTCAATACTAATATTGAGAATAGTATTTTATTTAAAAGCCAGTCCAGAGTAACAGGCCACTGGACTGGCGAAAATAAGTGATATTATATACACAGACACACAACTACATATGTAGGTGTATACATAAATATATATTATGGCCATCCTCACATTCAGCCAACTAAATTTAACCGACAACTTCCAAGTTACTCTTTAGGAAGATTGAACTCAAACCATATGCCTCCAACATTAACCTCTTTATCATATCTATAAACACACACACGCACACACACACACACACACACACACAAACATACTCACACACATACACTCACATGCACATGCACATGCACACACACATTTAAGATGCAATATAGCCATCCCAACTTCATATTGTAAACTATTCACAAATGTTTGCAAAAATCTCTAACAATTAAAAGGAAACTTTCAAGAAATGAATTGCTGATGTTGTAAGATGAACATTATTTTTGTTGCAACAAAGATTCTTATTTATGATTGTAGAATATTTCCTCTCAAGAATTCATTTATTTAACTTAAGCAGTCTTCTACTTCCCTGTCAGTTTTGACAGGTCATCTCCTAGAGTACCTGAACAATTCTGTTTTTACTACTTCAGTGATTCTTCTTCCATCATTATTTCAACAAGTGTGGCGGTGGGGGGGGGGGTGTATGTTTGACTGATGAGGTGATAATATAGCATCAACCTGTCTGGAGTTGTCTCCCCCTACTTGAACTAATCTGAATAATAACTTACTGATGCATGCATAGTGTTTTGCTCCAAATATTATTTTCTACTCTAGGCACAGGGCCTGAAAATTTGAGGGAGGGGGACAGTCAATTAGATCGACCCTAGTAGGAAACTGGTACTTAACTTATTGACTCTGAAAGGATGAAAGGAAAAGTCAACCTTGCCAGAATTTGAACTCAATGTAAATAAAGACAGACGAAACACCGC
>NC_142943.1:1831952-1839452 GCF_046866305.1 Octopus bimaculoides
TATATATATATATATATATATATATATACATACATATAATATATATATATATATATATATATATATATATATATATATATATATATATTCCAGGGTGAAAAACTAGAGGTAGTCGATAGCTTCCGCTATCTGGGCGACCAAGTTAGTAGTGGGGGTGGGTGCGCTGAAAGTGTAGCTGCTAGAATAAGAATAGCCTGGGCAAAGTTTAGAGAGCTCTTACCCCTGCTGGCGACAAAGGGACTCTCACTCAGAGTAAAAGGCAGACTGTATGACGCATGCGTACGAACAACCATGCTACATGGCAGTGAAACATGGGCTGTAACTGCTGAGGACATACGTAAGCTCGCAAGGAATGAAGCCAGTATACTCCGTTGGATGTGTAATGTCAATGTGAATACCCGTCAGAGTGTAAGTATCTTGAGAGAAAAGCTGAACATTAGAAGCATCAGTTGTGGCGTGCAAGAGAGACGATTGCGCTGGTATGGACATGTGGTGAGAATGGAGGAGGATAGCTGCGTGAAAAAGTGCCACACCCTAACAGTTGAGGGAACCCGTGGAAGAGGTAGGCCCAGGAAGACCTGGGCTGAGGTGGTGAGGCAAGACCTTCGTACATTGGGCCTCACCGAGGCGATGACTACGGACCGAGACCTTTGGAAATGGGCTGTGCGTGAGAAGACCCGGCAAGCCAAGTAAGATCGTTGCCAGTGCCCCTGGACTGGTTCTTGTGCGGGTGGCACATGAGATGCACCATTTTGAGCGTGGCCGTTGCCAGTACCGCCTGACTGGCTCCTGTAGGATTTTCGAGCGAGATCGTTGCCAGTGCCCCTGGACTGGCTTGTGCGGGTGGCACATAAAAGACACCATTTCGAGCGTGGCCGTTTTCGTGCGGGTGACACGTAAAAGCACCCACTACACTCTCTGAGTGGTTGGCGTTAGGAAGGGCATCCAGCTGTAGAAACTCTGCCAAATCAGACTGGAGCCTGGTGTTGCCATCCGGTTTCACCAGTCCTCAGTCAAATCGTCCAACCCATGCTAGCATGGAAAGCGGACGTTAAACGATGATGATGATGATGATGATATATACACATACATACAAACATATATATGTATGTATGTATGTGTAATCTATTTGGTTTGCATTTCTACGCCTGCATTTATATATATATATATATATATATATATATATATATATATATATATACATGAATTAGTTGTATTTTCTGCATACATTCTCCTTATTAGTTGTGTTTTATGATATTCCACAGAAAGCTGCTTTGTAATTTAAAAACCCCTATTTATGGCCTTCTGAAATATTACTTCCAAACTGTTTATTCATCGAAATAGTTGCCTGATATGGGATTCTATAACATCTGTAATTCTCTGATCTCATATGTTTTCAGTGCTAATTGGCTATAAAATTTTATCATCTCCCCCGCTCCAACCAGATTTATGTCCATTTGCTTGGTTCACTAGTTGGGTCTTCATCAGCTGTCCATTAATTCATCTACAAGCAGCTGGCTTCTTCTCCGTTTTCTTTTTTTTTCACTTTTGTTTTCTTCTTCTTTCTATTTCTCTTGCTTTTCTTTTCCTTTTCCTTTTCCTTTTTTTGTTTGTTTGTTTGATATGGTTTAATTATATTTAAACCTTACTTGGTACCATCGTTCACCTCTGCAACTAGGATGAATGAAGCAGAGTACTTCACAGAGTTTCTTTCTGATATTTCCTACCCCCACCACACACACACATATACCTTCACACACACACACATGCACACACACACATATACCCTCACACACATGCACGCACACGTGCACACACGCATACGCATGTGCACGTAATCCTTTAATCATAATCATTCCGTTTTATCTCTGTCACTGCAAACCTAGCTTTTGGGATTTCTCTCTGTCAAGTGTATATCTTTATATATATATATATATATATATATATATATATATATATATATATATATATATAAATGTATGTATGTCTGCAAATACATACACACACACACACATCTAGGCCCTCTCCAGCATGCACAAACACGATTACATACATACATACACACAATGTATATTTATTAGAAGTGCAAATGCAAGAGCTGAAATTCTCAGATCGCCAGATCTCATTTTATCTTTCAGAATTTCATGGGTGTATTTTTATAAGTATTTGTGTATTAAGTGCAGCTATGCATGTGAATGAGGTGTGGCTAAGTGGTTCTGGTATTTGTCTCATGATCATAAGCTCATGACCTCGATACCTGGTGGCACACTGTGTCTTTGAGCAAGGTTTTATTTCATATTGCCCCAGTCCACTCAGCTGGTAAAAATGAGTAGTACCTGTATTTCAAGGGAGGGCCAGCCTCGTCATGTTCTGTGTCAGACTGAATCTCCCTGAAAACTAAGTTAAGATTATGTGTCAGCCACTTGCACATGAATTTTATGAGTAAGCTCTTCTGTTGGTTGGGTCAAGTGAAACACTTGTAACCATAACCGACAGAGTGCTAGTTATAGCTGTGTGTGTGTGTGTGTACAAGCCTGGTTGCATTGTTAAGAAATCCTCTTTACAGCTACATGGTTTTGGGTTCAATCCCACTGCATATCACCTCTCTATTTATTCCCTCTTATTCCTTTCTGTTGAAGAGCATAAGCTCGAAACATAAAGACTTGTTCATTTTCCCAAGCATCAAACTCCTACACCTGTTTGTTGTTCATACATTTGTCTTTGTCATTTGTTTTTCTATAAATTTCAACTACCTTATATATATAATGACAAGTCATCATTTTTGTTGAGCCAACAGTATTATGAGACTGATGATGTTTGATCTACCATTATCAACCCAATAATGCAGCTGGTACTTAATTTACTTAAATATAATTTATGATACATCTCACCTGCCATTTCTATGAATCACTTCAAAGGGATCAAAGGTCCTTTCTATGCAATAGGCTCATAAGGCTAGTTTCTTGAATTCTGTGGTGTATACATTTCACTCCTGGATTGGATGCCAGTTCTTCACAGGATTATTACTCATTTTTGCCAGTTGAGCAGAGTGGGAGCATAGTGAAATGAAGTGTGTTGCTTAAGAACACAATGCATCACCCAGTCCAGGAATTGAAACCACAGTGTTATAATAATGAGTGCAACACCTAAACTGCAAAGCCACATGCCTCATACTAGTTAATTATTTTGCTAATTACATCAATTTATCACACAACTCAGTGGAATTGAGCCACACCAAATTCTTTCATAGTTCTTGTCTACAATCTTAAAAACTCAGCCATATTAAGTGAATGCATATATATAAATGTGCATGTATGTATATGTGTATTATGTGTATATATTAGTGTACATGTTTGTGCATGTGTACATGTGTGTGTGTGCGTGTGTGTGTGTGTGTGTGTGTGTGTGTGTGTGTGTATGTCTATATACTTGTATATTTGCTTGTGGATGTACATTTGAGTATAGGAGCATATCTATGTGCGCAGGTTTGTGAGTCTGCATGCCTATATATCTGTGTATTTATATATGTACGTCAGTGTGCAAGTGTCTGCATATATATATATATATATATATATATATATATATATATATATATATATATATATATATATATATATATATATATATATATATATATGATAGTGTACTTATACATGTATTATGTGTATATATTAGTTTTCATGTTAGTGTGTGTGTGTGTGTGTGTGTGTGTGTGTGTGTGTGTGTGTGTGTGTGTGTGTGCATTCCTACATCATTTCTTCCAACACAAATCTGTAATTTTAGAATATAAAGATATAGACTCATATAAAGAACAGCGAAACATCCATCGACCCAGTATGAAAGCTTAATACATTATTCACATCTATAAATCATCTGAAAATAGAAGTTGATATGTTGAAGAGTCCATGGAGATAGTTTGGGCCAGTGCTTAGTTTCATGGTGTTAAGTAGATGGCAAATATATTTTCCATTTGCATAGAATGTCCGTCTATCAATATAACATTTTCAGAAATCTTGCTAATTATTCCTTCCTGTTGACAACAATGTTAATTAAGGAATACTGAATTAACAATTTCAAAGACTCAAAGAGAAATTTTGCAGCATATTTGAACTCAAACTCAGTAAATTGGTTATCTTAAAACTTATTCTTCTATAATATCAAGAAGCAGGAATCATAAAGAAAGGCAAATCATTGGACAAAATGTGTGGCAGGATTTAGTTCCAGTCTTCATTGTTCTGAGGTCAGCCTTGCTTTTCAGCCTGCTAGTGTCAGTGAAATAGAACACCAGTCATATACTGGGATCAAGTTAATCCACTGATACTGGCATCTCACAAACTAAACAAAAGCTGAGTATCCTAAATGAATCTTGTTGGCATCACTTGCATTTAATAGGTGGATCAGGATGTAAACTCTAGCATCTGCTAGTATTTCAGGTACTCTTGGTTTTAATAGTTTGAAAAGTTACAAACCTTATAATTAACAGATGAAGCATGGTTGTTGTTATGCTTAACACAACTGGCAAGGAAAGAAACAAAAACAATATCCTTGTGTTTACTTCAGCTCTCTCTCATTTTCATTTTTATAATTTCATATTTTAATATTTAATGGTCCAAGGCATTACTGTGGTTAAAGATTATGCATTGCAATCATTCGGTTCTAGGACTGAGCTAACCACATAGTATTTTGGGAGAATGTCATCTGGTATACACTCAGGCTGATAGTAACTTGGGCAGATAGAAACTTTATGGACGCTAGTTGTATAAATAACACTTGTTCATGAATGGCATTTTAAAACTATAATCTGGTTTAACATAACTAAGTACTTTTAGCAGAGTCTCCTGTCTTGAATCTTGAGTCTCCTGTCTTGAATCTGAGTTTTTAACATCACTAGGGAACTTTAGCAGAGTCTTTCCAGCTTCAGAAGCCCTGGAAAAGGTCATAGACACTGTTTTACTTTCTTCTAAGTAGGCCCATAAAGAATAATTCTTTTTCCTGTACTTTAATTGACCAAATTTTGAAATTCAATACCTGGGCCAGTAGACAGAGTGTTACATATTGATATATTCTAAATAGACAAGAAAGATACTGTTTACATCAAGTACTTTTGGAGTCAAAGGTAAACGATTTAGGATACATCATGTTAATATAATTTCAAATATATCCAGCTGTTTGTTCTGAGCAAAAACTCTATAATGATTTTGTTTGTGATGTATAATGCTGGTTAGTGTTGAGAATAGTAGCTTCTAAGTTTAATTGATCCTCTGTGTTCTACAGATGGCTATACATACTTAGACAGACAATTTCATTATCAAATAAATGATTGATTAACCTCCTGTATAAATTTCAACAATGTTTGCCAAGAGATTACCAGAAAATTGATACATTTTCCCTTGTGAGCTCAAGAGTTGGAAAGGTTGCTAAACAATAAATTAATAATTTTTATTTTTTATTTTTTTCTTTCTGTTTAATCTTGTGTTGAAGTTATTTCCTTTTTCTCACCATTCCAAACTGATCAAATGGATACTACAAGAATTTGTTACAAATTTTCCACAGAAATTTACAACAAATCAGTTCAAGACTAAATAATTAAGAACAGTACATGGTGAAATTGGTAAAGCATTGAATAGAATATCTTGGGATATTTGGTCAGGTCTGTTTATTTTCCAGTTTCAAATTTTGCTTTGGCCAGCTACGCCTTCCTTCCAAGATTAATAAAACAACCAACAGTGAAATGCTGATAGAAAGATAGATAGAAAGATAGAAAGATAGATAGATAGATAGATAGATAGATAGATAGATAGGTAGATAGGTAGATAGAAAGATAGATAGATAGATAGATAGATATGTATACATACATATATGCATGCATACGTACACTTAATTTCTGCCTTGTTTCTATCAAATTCCATTCACAAAATAATTGTCAGCCCCAAGCCATGAAAGATGACGCTTGCCACAGTAAATTTGTTGTGGACTTGAACCTGGAAGCATAATATTCTAAAATGAACTACTTCAGTATATTGCCAAGCATGCACCAAGAGATAAAAATCAATAGTTTATAAATAAATATTAATTATGTCCTTCCCTTTAATGGGAATTTAATAGTGTCCAGGAAAGGAACTTATCTTCCTCTCTGAAAATCATAGAACAGCTTCCATATTACTGATATTCTGTGTACATATGATTGTTTCAGTTTATGTTAGAGAGATTTACATTTCTATCAATTCAGACTGGAATAGTCTTGAATTCATCAAGCAGTAATTGAATAATTTTGGATAGGTTTGCATTATCATTAATACCACATCTGGTGGAATGGTTGTAAGTTGCAATTACAGCAAATAGTTTGAATGTCTTGATTTTAATAGCAATAAATTGTGCCTGTTTGTGAAAGTAGCATTCCCATACACCTATATCTGTAGGGAAATCTGCATTAAGCATTCATATATGCTATAGGCAAGAATTATCTGCATGTTAAGTATATTTGATTAAGAATATTTGGTCAAGTGACTGTAGATTTATTTACTTTTTGCTGTTTAGTGAGAATAAAGATAAACACACAACTATTAAGAATGATCTCTAGAGAAGGTTTAATTGCAAGTGGCTTTTATCATGTATATATTGTAAGATTTTCTAATTGTGTATCACCTCTATTGGCATCGAAAGCAGATTTAACAACGGTATCTTGCCCCAAGAGCCTTGTCACTATCACTTTATTATGACACCACCCGAATCATTGTAGCCAATTTAATTAATTTATTCCCTCTTCAGGATTAGCAAGGATATGTAAACAGTGAACAGTAATGATTTTATAATTGTGTTTTATTATTTAATTTCTGAACGGTTTTATGTATTTCAAAGTTCAGTTCATTTCACTGTAGCTTCCCACGACATTCACAGACTGGAAGTAAATTGGTCATTCTTGTTTTCCTGGAAGCGAGTTATGTAATCAAGGACAGAGATTTAATAGCTGGACACTTTAGTAGAGCTAAGAACTGATCAACTCAATTTTAATTTCTAATTTTATCAAAACTAACAGCCATTTTCTTGCAGCCAAAGCAATAACATTTTCCCTATCTCCCCCCCCCCACCTCTCTGTGTCTCTCTTAGAAAATGACAACTGGAAATGTCTTCAATCTTAATAGCAACTGAACATAACAACCATTTCTACAAACTCTCTAATTATTGCTAACTTGGACTTTTGCTAGCTTTATCAAATTCCAGATTTCTACACTCATGTTAATTTATCACCTATCTTAGCACCACCATATCATCATCATCATCATCATCATCATTTAACGTCTATGCTAGCATGGGTTGGACAGTTTGACGAGGGCTGGTAAGCAGAGGGGCTGCACCAGACTCCAGTCTGATTTGGCATGGTATCTACGGATGGATGCCCTTCCTAATGCCAACCACTCCAAGTGTGTAATGGGGGATTTTACACACCACCAGCATGGGTGCCAGTTGCTTGACCTAACTGCGATTTCACTTGGCTTGATG
>NC_142943.1:1841952-1871952 GCF_046866305.1 Octopus bimaculoides
GTCCATAAGTCCTTAGGTGCAATCCTGTATACATTGATGTGAGTTAAAGTCCTGATAGTGTAAACATAATGCTTGCACTATCAGGATTGTAAAGGATAGATACAGAGAAAGTTAACATAAGAGGTGCCAAATGAGTCTCAATGACAGGCAATGAATAAAGAATGCTTCACACAGACACACACACACATGGACAGTGAGGGAGAAGGAATCATAATGACATAGGAGGAGAAGGAATGGAGTAAATGACAGTGTGGTTAGAGAGAGAGGGAGAGGAATGTAAGTAGAATGGTTTAGAATATTATAATAAAACATGAAATGTAGAGTAGAAATACACATTGCAAAGCAATATAGAGGGAGAAAGAAAAGGGAGAATGAAGGAAAAAGTGAAAGGGGGAGGAAAGAGAAGAAAATAAGAGAGAGAGTGGCTGGTTGTGGAGATAGTTAGAGTAAGGGAGGCAGTCAGTTATAAACATATTGTGGAAGAAATTAAAGCATATCATATGTGAAAAATTATTTGAAAAACAATAAAAATTGTGTAATAAAGACAAGAATCATCAATTGTAGTGATATTTAAACAGATCAAATTGTAAAATTATGACAAGTTTTATAGAGGAATAAATGTGTGTTCATATCAATGTAAACAGAGAAATATGTTTGTATAGATGAAAGAAGAATAAATTCAGGCACAACCACAAGAATGTATGTGTGATGTGTGTGTATTCATATCAACAAACACACACATATATAAACATGCATACATACACATATATAGATATATTCTCACTCTCACACACATTTTTATTTTAAGGCAATAAATATTTTTATCTTGAAAATTAGAATTCATTTCATAGAAGTTAAATTACAATTTAGAGAGAGAGGAGAAGGAAGAAAGAGAGAGTGATAGGTACGTGGTAAGAAGTTTACCTTCCAACCACATGGTTCTTGATTCAGCCCTACTGCATGGCACCTTGGACAAGTGCCCTCAACTATAGCCCCAGGCCAACCAAACCCTTGTGATTTGACTTGGTAGAAGAAACTGGAAGAAGCCAGCCATATATATATACATGTGTGTGTATGTGTGTATATATGTGTGTGTGTGTGTGTGTGTGTGTGTGTGCTTGTGTGTGTGTGTTTGTGTCTCCATGTCTTGACATTGCATGATTGTCGTAAATGAGTATCATTGTCATACAAGCAGTGTCATTCATTTCCAGTATATTGGAAGAACATGTCTGGCCACAAGCAAATATTATCTTGCTCGGAAAAAGGTAAGGGTTGGGGACAGGAAGAGTATCCAGAATAGATAATCTGTCTGAAGAAACTTCATCTAACCATGCAAGCATGAAAATCTGATGATGATGTTTATTAGAATTTGAACTTAACTATTTTGTACTACAAACTGGAATTAAATATTTCCAGAGCTGAATTAGAAAAGTAATGACAGTTTTAGTAAACAACATTCATGTAAATTTATAAAAGAAATATCTGGTTTTGTAAGTTACACTGTGGTTGCTTACTTCAGTATTAAAATAACCAATGAAATTAAAGTTTAAACTTAATTTTGTATTCAGACAAGTGGAGCCATTGTAGAAACCTTTAAAATCTTCATTTGGCACTCAATAAGTAAAACTGGCATTATGTATGAGGAATTCACCTTTGTTATATTCAGAGAGCTAAACTGACTCTCTCCTGGAACAACCCATTATGCATTCTGCACGATAGAAATTTTTTAGATTAACCTTCGATACTCAAGCTAGACAGATTTTGTACAGTTGCCAAATTTCCTCTATTTGTCATGCAATTGTAATAGTTTATTTCTTTATCAATATATTTAGTAATGTAAATACTGTTTAAATGCACTTATTTTTTTGTTGTTTGTTTGTTTTTATTGCTGATCTTGTTTTGTTTGCTTTTTTTTCTCGCTTACTTTTCACATTTTCTGTAGATGAACTGTTTCTGGTTCAAAATGAACCATAAATAAATATAAACAACAATAATAAAATGTATAAAAATCTTCAATATAAAAAGTGAAATTTTATTTCAAAACATTAGCATAATGGATTAAAGCTAACATAAAACCTCAAAGAATTAATAGATTAAGCTGTTGTGAAGAGTAACTCAGCAGATTCTATGAAAATCTGAAATTGTAAAGATTAAAGATTGAACTGATATATGAGAAAGACAAAACAGTCTCGCATGAAAGAAATCAATAAGTTTTCATGTTAGTAGATATGAAACATGATGAAGTAGAGCAAGAGGAATAATTGGTTATGGAGTAAGGCAAAGCATCAGTTTTGTGGATTTTATTTCAGAGTTTCACTGTAGAAATTACAGCGTACTTAGAAAATTGGGAATCACAGTTTCAATCTAAGGATTGCAGCAGCATTTAATAAGAACAGGTCAAATAGTTGGAAAGATTGTTCAGCTTTTGTATATTAATAACGTATTTGAATCAATCTAATTCATCTGAGTGTGCAGCCATGGTGACCTGCTGCAAAGTGAAAGAATCAAACTTCAAACAAAGTCAGTGGCCTTCATTGATAGAATTGGTTTGTTTTAATCTATATGGAGGATATGAAGAATATTTTGAAACTCTGAAGCTAAATAATGTTATTAAGTCCTTATCTGAAAAATGAGATATGATTCTAAAAGTTTTAATCCTAGAGAAAATGGTTTTAGCAAACAGCAATGAAAAAGGAAATATAGTACATTAGACTAAATATTCGATTTAATGTAAGAAAAATAATACCATTTATTAGAATAATGGCAGCAGAATTGGCAGACTTTAAATCTTGGAATAGAGCTATTAGCTGTTTATAAACTAGTTTGTATCTGTAATTCCACTGATTTGCCTATGAAATTGAATATTTGACCAGACTTTATCTTTTAATCTGAATCTTGTACTGTTTACCATTTCATTGCACAAACAGGAATCTCTTTCCTCACTGTCTCTGTCAATTTCTTCACCTTTCCATCCCTTTTGTCACCATCATCACCTTCTTCTTCTTCTTCTTCCTCCTCCCCCCGTTGCTGCTGCTGCTGCAGGGAAATAGCAGAGTCCATAGCATGCCTGGTAAAATGCTTGGCTGCAATTATTCTTGTGACTCTTTACATTTTGAGTTCAAATTCTACTAAGGTTGACTTTCCCTTTCATCCTTTCGGCTTCCAAAAAATAAGTACCAGTTGAGTACTGGGGGTCAATAAAATCGACTTACCCACCTTCCCCAAAATTGCTGGCTTTATTCCAAAATTTGAAATCTTTATTATCATCCCTTTTATTATTATTATTATTATTATTATTATTATTTCCTTCCTTTTTGTTTTTCACTTTTCCCATCCTCATTGCCAATTCCAGCGTTTCTAAAATTACCATTTTATCTCAATATTCCATATACAGACATTACTCATTAAATGCTGTTTCTATTTCACTATTAGTTCCCTACCCCTCAGGCCACTGTCTCTGTCCCCTTGGTCTAATATTCGGTCTCAATGATTGAGAATTGTCATAAACAGAAATATTTCTCTTGGTTCCAATTAAATAAGGAATTAAAAAAACTTGAAATAAGTGTAGGAGCGGCTGTGTGGTAAGTAGCTTGCTTACCAACCACATGGTTCTGGGTTCAGCCCCACTGCGTGGCACCTTGAGCAAGTGTCTTCTACTATAGCCTCGGGCCAACCAAAGCCTTGTGAGTGGATTTGGTAGACAGAAACTGAAAGAAGCCCGTCGTATATATGTATATATATATGTGTGTGTGTATGTGCTTGTTTCCCCCCACCCATCCCCGTAACTTAGCGGTTCGGCAAAAGGGACCGATAGAATAAATACTAGGCTTACAAAGAATAAGTCCTGGGGTCGATTTGCTGGACTAAAGGTGGTGCTCCAGCATGACCACAGTCAAATGACTGAAACAAGTAAAAGAATAAACAAATAAGTCTAACTATGAAATTAATTATCCTGACATAGAAAATTCACATAAAAAAAATTGTGCGAAATCATTCTTAATTTGTTGAAACTATTTTCCCTTTCCTTTGAGAGTTGTTAAGTATTACCAGAAAGTTTTGCTTTTTTTGTTTTTCCAAATAATTTGAAAATTTCAATTTATGAAAAAAATCATTTATGTCCAACATTCACTTCATAATTTCTTAATTTCTCTGAATTTACATCATTAATCTACATTGATTATCTCCCTTGGCCCATATGTTTATTTGCAAACTTTGTGATATTTGCTCTGAGCAAGACTGTTTTGCTTCCTGGTATATCAATTCAATCTTCAATCTTTAATCTTTACAATTTAATATTTTCAGCAAGTCGGCTGAGTTACACCTCACAACAGATTCTTTGAAGATTTAAGCTAGCTTTAATCTCTTATGTTAACATTTTGAAATAAAATTTCCCTTTTTTGTATGGGAGATTTCATTTCTGTTATATATATATATATATATATATTATTTATGCGCCCATTTTTGAAGCCTAGCCAGGCTCATGGACCCAGTTTCCTGGTTTCTAATTTTCTATTAGATGCCTGAAGTATTGTCAGTCAGTCGAGTTAATCTGCTCCTCGCAGGAACAGTTTCAGGACTTGACCAGTCTGTATTTCAGTTATATCTCTGTAAATGAGTGATCCTTATCGATTACTGAGACTTACAAACAAGTATCTTTTACTTGATTCAGTGATTAGACACTGGCCATGCTGGGGCACTGCTTTGAAGAATTTTTAGGTGAATGATTTTACCCTACTACTTATTCTGTCAGTCACTTTTACCAAATCACTAAGTTAAAGGGATGTAAACACAGCAACACTGGTTGTCAAGTGATGGTGGAAGACAAACACATGCACACACACTCACACACATACATAAACAACGGGCTTCTTTCAGTTTCCGTTTACCAAATCCACTCACAAGGCTTTGGTCATCTTGAGATTATAGTAGAAGACATTTTATTTGTCCAAGATGCCACACAGTGGGACTGAACAGGGAACCATGTGGTTGGGGAGCCAACTTCTTACCACACAGCCATGCCAGCCTTAGATCCTTGATTCACAATGTGGGGCACATGCCCCACTGGTGGGGCATGGTAATATTTTGATGGGGCATGCAATAGGTAATGTTGAATTTTATGACTTTCATACATAATGTTTAGTATACGAATAGAGAGAAAGGGGGCAATTCGAGAATGAGTTTATTAAAAAAAAGAAAAATTCTTTACATTCCTTCTGTGGACAATTTTATCAAATTTTGGACACTTCAGAGACATCATATTCATAAGATCTGATGTCACTAAAGAGGGAAAAGATTATTTCCTTGTAGGTAATTACGAACACACGTGCACGTCGCGTGTGTGTAAGTGCGTGTGCGCATGTGCGTGCATGCGTGTGTGTAGTACAGAACTGGTCCGTACAGAAAGCAATGCCATCTTAATTCCTTATGGAGAAATAAACTGGAGACAGACTTATGTGTGCAGGTATGTCTAAGACTCTTTTATCTCTGGCGACAAACGATCTCGGTGCACAAGAACAATGTGATTCTGTAGAGTATGGCAATAAACGGGGGTGATGGAGGAAGGAATGGAATGGTGTGGAATGAGGGGTAGCGTCAGTGAAGGAAGAGAGAGAGGAGAAAAGACAGATAGATAGATAGATAGAGAGAGAGAAAGAGAGAGATTAATGGTACCGGTAACAGACGACACACACGTATATATAATATATATGAACAGAGATGAAAATAAACAGCAAAAAGGTAAGAAAAACCTTCCATCATTGATGAGAAGATTCACGGAATATTTTTGGTTTCTTTTTGAGCCTATTTTCCGAAAAGTTACACTGATATCTTTTGGAAGAAATTGTTGCAAAAATTTGCTTCAACTGAAATCTCTTCGTGTTTGATTCAAAGGCATAACTACAGATTTCTGTTCCACCCGCGACTTCAGAAAAAAAAAAGGGATAACTTTTAATGGAATTGTCTACGAATATGTGTTATATGATTTAGATTCCGAAGATACAAAATTTTTGGGAAAGTGGTTTTGGTGGGGTCTTAGTGGGGAATTTCGAAACATTTACCGGGGTCCAATTCAATTCGTCATAACTCTCAGGAAAATGGATACATTTTAATGAAATTCTCTACAAATATACCTCGGACTATGTAGATTCCGAGGACATAGAAATTTTGGGGGGCTATTTTTGAGAACTGTTCCCCACTCGCAGGTGTTTCAGAACAAGTCGTCCATATTTGTTTCATTTTCTCAGTTTTGTGCGTTTGTGCATCCGTAGATTTCTACTGAAGCAACATACAAGCAACGAAGGCAAATGAAATCCTCACCAGGAAACTTGTTGTGCTAGAAATAACAGCTAAAGGTCTGGTACACAGAAATAGGTTATTAAGACGACTTGTCTGTTGCATACGATTTTTTTACACCTTAAATAAATTCCCAGGTAAACGTTTCTAATAGAAAGGCGGAAGACACCAGAAACCAAAATAAGGAATAAACACGCACAGTTAAACATAGAAGTGTAAAGCATAATTAGTTGCATAATAATCTCTATAATAAACATGATATTGAATGGAATAATTCCCCGTTTGGACTTTTTTAATTACAAATATGTGTGTGTGTGTGGTAGGAATCGACGGATTGACAATTTCATTAAAAATATCCATTTTTTCCGAAAGTTATGATCGTCCAAAGTCCGGAGCGCAGAAATCTGTAGTTTTACCGATTCAAAAATACATAAAACGAGTCGTGCAAGTAAAAAAAAAGTTTATCAATATTCAGAGGAATATTTAAAATTTCGATTTATACTCGTTATCTACGATAAACTATCACCAAGTTATGGGCGAAAAACTCGGATCTTGTGAATTTTCTGAAGCCCTCTCCTCACCCCTCGGAAAAGATTTTCCTACAAATTTCTTTATAATCGTAATCTATGCCGGTTGAAAGGTATTTATATAAAATTTCATAAAACATAAACATTTTCCTAAAAGTTATGAGGGGAAACTCGGATCTTGTGAATCTTCCGAAGCCCCCCCCCCGTTGCTTTCCACGCATTTTTTTTCATATTCGTTTCCTACACATTTCTTTTTACATCCGTTGCACTATTTATTTTATTTTAGTTTGTTTCCCGGTGAATATTGTAAACATGAACGAAATTTTGAATAACAAAACTTAAATATCACAAGGGGGCATCAGGATTTTGGAAATGATTCTGTGGGACATGGCCAAAAATCGGTTGGGAACCATTACCTCAGACTAACCGATGCTTTGTAAATGGATTTGACAGACAGAAACTGAAAGAAGACCATCATTGTGTGTGTGTGTGTGTGTGTGTGTGTGTGTGTGTGTGTGTGTGTGTGTGTGTGTGTGACCACCACTTGACAAGTGTGGTGTTGGTGTTTATATCTCTGTAACTTAGCAGTTCAGCAAAACGGATCAATATAAGCACCCTGCTTAAAAAATAATACTGTTGTCAATTTATTTAAATAAAATTCTTGAAGGTGGTGCCCCAGCATGGCCACAGTCTAATGACTAGAACAAGTAAAAACTAAAAGATAGGAATACTGTTCATTGGTAAAAGTCATGAAGAATTTGATGAAGAATACATTTGAACTCAAAGAAGTTAAGTTCCTAACCAAGTTTCAGTCAGTGACAGCAGCAATTTACTTCAGTTTGATTCCAAGTGAAAGAAATATTCAAACATCAGATAATTTCATTTCCTCTTCCACTCTCCTACACCAAATAGGTCTTGCATTGGGGTTCAACATTGATGCTATTGAATTTTATTCAATTTTCTTCATTGTTATTGAGATAGAATGTCTTTCATACAAAAACTGAACACCACCAATAGCTTCAGAGGCAGCCAACACCTACCCTCGTACCAGAGCGAATTATTTGGCCCTTACACTTTCAGTCTTCCTCTCTCTCTCTCTCTCACACACACACACACACACATTTACTCACTCACTGTAAATTTCAAATTTTGTTGACAGCTATATTTAGTTTCTCATGACTGTCCATTTAACAAATCTTCAATTCTGAAAGATGCCAAGATGAATATTCTTCCTTTTTGCTTCTAATTAGATAATTAATCAAACTATTGGAGCCACAATTGGATGTATTGAGTCATTCTTCAGAATCAACTCCAAACAATAATGGAGCCAGACATACAATATGTTTTACAGAAGAAATAAAATATTTTCAAATTCTTGACAAAGCTAGATTTTCAGTAAAACAAAGAACAAACTGTCTCAAGTCATTTGAAGTAAAATCTATAAAAAAAAGAAAATCTTAATGATTATTAATCTTGTTTTCTAGATTAGTGACATTAAATACAACAACAAAAAACAATAAAGATAACGGTATTTGAAAAATGATTTCATAAATCTTCTGCTGTATCCAGCCAATAGCAATATTTTTGGAAATTAAAGAGATGTTGTTAATCTTTTGTAATAATTATTTGATAAAGACTGTTTGAAATTGAATTTTTATTTTTAATTATATTCCAGTTGATAGCAATTATAATTACCGTCACACACTATTTAATGAAATGTCTTCTTGTAGGATTCCTTCAGACAGTTCTGCTGTGAGTATCATGTTTGGTGTCAAGACTTGATATGCTTATATTCTTTGCTTTATGTTTCAATGATACATTATCAACATAAAGCTCATTTTTCTATGCCTGGGTGGTTCAGACTGAATTCATTCAAGCAGACCTTCTTTAGTTGGGGTGCTTTTCCTGTCACAAACAATCAACTGTTTCCAAACTAGGAAATATTGTTCCTACTTCTTCACATCCAAACAGCATAATGTGCAGACAGACATGCTTTCACAGAGAATTAGAGATGAATGTCACCACTTGTGAAATGGTCGTATTTGTTTACAACAATAGGAAACATGAATACACACATGCACACACACACTACCACATACACATACACACGCACATGCACACACACTCACACACATACACATGCATATCTGATAAATTTTGTTAAGTTTCTGTCTAGCAAATCCACTTTCTAGGCTTGGTCAACCTCTATTCAGACCAATAAGAGACCCACTATGTGTTGGTTCAACCTGCTAGAAATAGCAAATCTCTCTCAAACTCCCCCTGTTGCCTTCAAAAACAGAGAAACAAAAATGCCTAAATCAGAAACCATTATTTGAATGACTAATTTGAGTCAAAACAGATGGGAGACAATCACTAAATTTCAATTAAAACTAATTAAATATAGAATGCAGTGACAGGTGAGTGTCATCCTTAGCACTGAGATAACAACTCTAGGTTAATCAGATCTTATCTGTGAGACACAGCCAGCTGTTTACTGCAAAATTGTAAGAATTATTAAATATGATATTGGTGCTTGAGTGCAACATGTCTGTTAAAGATTCACTTCTCATGGCATCACCTAGTTTATTAAATCTAATTAGTAACTATTTCAGAGTTGTCTCCACTTATATTTTTGGCTGGAGCTATATATTTAGATCAGGATTCATTCTCACATCTAAAATTTAATCAACTGAAATTACTTGGGTTACTATTCCAAGTCTAATAATAATGCCTGCTTGACTGTTAAGATTTTCTGCAGCAGGTGTACTTGGATATTTTATTCTGGTCATTCTTAAAGTATATTCTATGCTAGAATAAAAAATAACTGATTCCAACTGGAACACTTCTGATTGCAGATATCCTCAATGATGGCTAGCCTGAAGGCTAAACAAGTCATGCAGTTCTAATTAGATGTTGACTTTAATTAGTATGTTAATGTTTTAAAATATAGGCACCTGTACCAGTAGATCACTAAGAACACCATCTGAGCGTGATCGTTACCAGAGCACCAGCTGTCTGGCCTTCGTGCCGGTGGCATCTAAAAGCACCCACTACACTCTCGGAGTGGTTGGCATTAGGAAGGGTATCCAGCTGTAGAAACTCTGCCAAATCAGATTGGAGCCTGGTGTAGCCATCTGGTTCACCAGTCCTCAGTCAAATCGTCCAACCCATGCTAGCATGGAAAGCGGACGTTAAACGATGATGATGATGATATCAATGGTTGAGAGACAGAAATTTTAGGAAAGTAATATTATTTTGATTCAGCTATTTGTAAAAGATGAGATTGGTTTACGTAGATTAAAAGAGACCATAGAAATACCTCATTAATCTGGTATTTGGTGCTTACTGTAGAATTTATCAAGCTGTATGGACATGAGCAATAGTTTTCAAATAAACTAGAGAGGGAGGAGTGATATGTTAAACTGACAGTTGCCAAAATTCCATGATACACAATCACAGCATGAAAGAAATCTTTCTTGGTGGAAAGGAAAAGTCAAAGATGGAAAGTGAAGAGAACCGTTTATCGTTTATATTTTACTTGTTTCTATCATTAGACTGTGGCAATGCTGGAGCAATGCTAGGGCCATGCCGGAGCACCACCTTGAAGAATTTTTAGTTGAATGAATCAACCGTAGGACCTGATTCTCTTTTTAGACCGGTACTCATTCTATTTTTACCCTTTTTTACTTATTTTATTAGTCTCTTTTACTGAAATGCTAAGTTATGGGGGATGTAAACACACCAGCACAAATTATCAAGCAGTGACGGAGGTGAACAAACACATATAGTGCTACATGCACATGCACATGTCAGACTGCATCCAGAGCAAGGCAACTTACCTAAATGGTATTCAAACACTAATAAACATTTTCCAGCCTCCTGCTCACATCTCTATTATCTCCTTTTGTCTTTCTATTACTAAAACAATTGTCTCTCTTCCTCAGAACTAACTGGCTTTATACCTCCAACATTCAGGCACACCTTTGCCAATTCATTTGTCTTTCTACCTTTCATTACCTTGCCACATTCAATCCCATCAACTTCATAATTATGCATAATTCTTAGTTTTCACTCCCCAGAACATTATCCCTCTGAAATTTTCTCCCTACGCATGCCATTGTTGTTGGTGTTGACATACAACAAATTTAAACAGAACATCTATGACACTGAACTCACTGGTGTTGGAGGGCCTCATTGAACACAAGGCATTGTCCCTTCCACTCGACTGAGTAAGTAAAAAGAAATAAAGTAGGATCACTGAACCCTTTTGACACCAACCCACCTAAAACCAGTCTCAAATCTGTTATAAAAACATTGTTTCAGAATGATCTTAATTAAAAGCTTACATCAAAACTTCATGACAATTTAGGTTCCCAAACCAGCTAATTAATGACAAAGTTATTTTAATTAATTCTTTACTATTTTCAAAATTAATTGAAGCAAAGATTGTATTTCAATAGAAATACGGTAAGAAAAGGTTCTGGACTTGTTTTATTTATTTTATCAAACCCCAGAAAAGATAGAAAGCAAAGTTAATTTTAGTGGAGAACAGATTCAGAATGTATAAAGGTTGTAACGAAATAATACTGCAAGACATTCTGTCCAACACTTTACCATTTCTGCCATGCAGTTTGCCAAAATGTTTAACATTACAGACAGACTAATTAACACTTGTACTACTCTAAAAATCAAAGGAACTGGTATGTATAATTTGAAGCTAAAGATCATTTGATGTATTATATATATGCTATTATTTGGTTCATGGAATCAATTGGTGTTGAGAGGCTAATGAAGGATAACAGAGAACTTTCAATAGACTTCTAAAATATTTTCTGAATATCTTTCTTCATTGACAAGACAAACGATGTTCTTTTTATTAAAAATGTAAATTTGGACAATATGTCTGATGCTTGATGAGAGAAACATGAGCCATAAAAATGGAGGCTACAAAAGCTGAGAAGAAATAAGCTGTAAATGGTTTACCTGATGTAGCTTGTAAATTTGAATGAAATAATGATTCAGACAATTAAAGGAATTAGCTGGAAACTGGAGATGTTGTTTTTATGAGAAAAGACACCGTAGAGAATATGCAATAAATGTTTTTGTGAGTGAAATGAGTAACAGTCACCATAGAAAAATGTAATCTTTATGATCAAAAAGGTAAAAAAATATTAACCGCAGATGATGATGAATAGGTGTATAGATAAAAGTTGTCTGACATGTTTGTGTTAGTTTACAGCATGAAGGTACATGGCTTAGTGGTTAGGGTAATCAGTTCATGATTGTAAGGTAGTGAGTTCGATTCCCAGTGGCATGTTGTGTCTGTGAGCAAGACACTTTATATCATGTTGCTCCAGTCCACTTGGCTGGCAGAAATCAGTTGGACATGTAATTGAAAGGGCCGGCCTTGTCACATTCTATGTCACACTGAATCTCTCTGAGAACTGCATTAAGAGTACATGTCTGTGGAATGCTCAGCCACTTGTATGTTAATTTCATGAGCAGGCTGTTCCATTGATTAGATCAACTGGAACCCCCATCACCAAAACCAATGTATTTTGTAAAGAAAAGGCATGACGGAGTGGTTTTGAGAAATGACCACTGGGTTTTGAGTTCAGTCTCACTGTATGACAACTTGTGCAACTATCTTCTACTGTCATTTCTTGAAACTGCAAAAAATGTCTGAGTTAAGTCAGAAAGAAAATTAAGCCAAAAGCCCAATTTTAAGAAATTTTATGGCATTTTGAAGTTTGGACTTAGGCAAAAATAAATGGCAAGTGAACTGTGTCAAAATTTTACCAGTAAAAATTACCCAAATTTTTTTAAATGGCCTGAAAATATTACGTTTTCCACTTGAGTAGTGCCCTAGTAAGTAAAAATATCAAGATTAATTGATATTTAGCAATTCCTGTTGCAATTTTCAATACGAACATGTCTCAGACTTTTTAAAGAATTTACGAAAATCAAGTTAGTATTTATTCTTTACTGTTCTGTAGCTTCAGTAAATAATCTGGTAATTTTCATAGAAGTATATTTTCTTAATTTTATACACCTACAAGAATGCAATGAAAAGAAAATTTGTGTCTCTGGAATAAAATTAAGTGATTTTCTTCATGTTGCAGTTACATCTTACTTAGATTTTACTATTTTTTATTGTTATTCAGCAGCATTCATATCTAATTTCTCTGCAGATCTTAGCATATTCAAATGACTATTTATAGGCTTGACGCAAATTGCCTGTTACAGTGACATTCTTTGTCCAATAAACATTGCTGAGAAGAAGCTGTGAGACAATCCACTGTATTTTATGTCCTGTGAGCAATGAACATTATAAAGACACATGTTATTAGTTTTAGACGATAGTTCACAACACAGAATCTAAACTAAAAGTGATTACTTTCAGTCAGTTAGGCCTCAAAGGTAGAATTAATTTTGTAATTGAAATTACCTGGTCTGGAATTTATCATTGTCTGTATTCATTATATTTAAATAATTACAGACTTATGACTAGAATCCACTATTTAACGAAGTTGATTACCAATTTACAAGACTTAATCGCAAATTAAATTTTATTACAATCAACCTTCATTCTTTTCCTTCTAAACCTCTACCGATAAAGAACACAAATCTCATACCCCTTTTGAATATATAATTCTTTGTTTGAATTACAGCACTCATAGTCTACCTTTAAGTCAAAGAGAGAAATTTTTATCATTTCATTCAAATTCTCTGCAGCCTTCAGAAGTTGAATAAATTTGAATGACGAACTGTAAGCTTCACTTGCAGATCTATCACAAACTCCATTAAGAATTTTTCTATTTGCTCTGCTCCACTACCAGTTCCACCAGCCTCCTTCAAGCCAATATCCATATACATTCAAGAGGACATCTCTGAAGAATATATAGGCATTGAGTAAATACCTAAATTCCAATTCTTTGAAATCAGTTCACTGTATATTTTTATTGTTCTACATTATGGAAAAATACTTTCAAATTCAGGGTTTTTTTAAATCAAAACTCGTGGTATAGAATTAATGTTATTCTCCCATTTGTATTACTGGATATATTCCAGAAGACTCTAAAATATTCTGGTACCAAAAATACTGATCAGGTTTTGTAAAGTATGACTTTACTGCAAAAGAAAGAATCCCCTTATTAACTGGATGTAAACTTGAACCCTTATCTCAAGTGCAACAATTTAACAAACAGTCCAGTTCCAGTCTTTCTTTCAAGTTATAAAAGTTTCAAATCAATTATCTCTTAAGAATCACTTTACAAACTCAAAGACCATATCCTCACTTATCACCAAATATGCGTCCTTTTTAAGCTTGTCTCCACCAGCTTTAGTAAATCTTTCTTAAGTAAAATTCTGATAATTCTCTGAGTAGAATTCCTTCTGCTAAAGTTAACATCTCTTCTCAATTTGTACCTAATAATCAATGACACCTGACAAATCTCATCTAGTATTTTTTTTCTATTATTTAACCTCCTTATACTACCTTTTAAATTCTTTTGACACAAGACACAATTTTATTTTATTTCACAAATACAATGCACTAAAATGATGTGATTTTCAATTCACTTCAGTCAATGTTCTTATTTCTCTTCTTATGAACTCTTTTGACTTACACATGCACACACGCATACATGCATTCCCCTATCTATCTATCTATCTATCTATCTATCTATCTATCTACCTGTCTATCTATCTGTCTACCCCTCTTTCTCCCTTTCTCCCACCCCCCATATATATATATATATATACATACACACACACACATGTATATAGAAATAGATAGATATATGTGTGTGTATATCTATATGTGTGTGTGTATATATATATATATATATATATACGCACACACATACCTATTCTAGAGTAATGTCCATCATATGATGGGTAACTTTAGAAGTATGCATTTGTGACCAGAGTAATATCAGGAAATGTAGAATGCACACAGTAATTATAATTTAATTAAAATTTCTTCCTGGTTATATAGAATGATGCTTGTGTATTGCATGCTTTGGATAGAAGGCTCTTAATTTGCAGTCTGGTTCAACAGTACAACTTAGCCCTTCGGGAACTTTTAGCAGAGTCCACTCTGTCAAAAGCATTTAGCCCAGGTCTCAAGATAGCTTCTTTGTCTCTCACCAGCCTAAAGAGTCATTTAAAAGATCTTCTCTCCTCACATTAAAAACAACAATAAAGATAACATTATTTAAAAGAGGATTTCATAAACTTTCTTCTGTATCCAGCCAATAGCAATATTTTTGGAAATTAAAGAGTCATTGCTCATCTTTTGTAATATTTGATAAAGACTGTTTGAAACTGAATTTTTATTTTTAATTACATTCCAGTTGATAGTAATTATAATTACACAATTTGATGAAATGTCTTCTTGTAGGATTCCTTCAGAGTTTTACTGCGCATATCATGTTTGGTATGAAGACTTGATATTCTTGTATTCCTTTCTTTATGTTTCAATGATGTCACTAATTGAAAAAAGACTTCTTTTAGATCAATAGGACATTTGTGTTTGCTCATCCTGCTAAAAACAGTAGCTGAAATCGCCCTCAAATTACACTCAACTACCATAAAAAAATTGATAATTGGTCCAGTACTTCAAAACCCCCAAAAAACTGGATGATTATGATTGTTATTCCTTTGGTCGTAGATCTGCTGAAGCATACTAGAACCGGGCTAAATAAAAAACAACAACATCAACATTAGTTGTTTTGCATTTTATGAGAAGCAGTTTATTTTTCATTTTCAATTAATGCAAATATTGTTTCAATGTTCCAAACAACAAAGGAATTATTCCAGATAAACCTCAAAATTAAGTGGCATTTCATTCGAAATGTGCCACAATTAAAATTAAACAGATTTTTAGTCCAGATACACATTAGTTAAAATTAATTAGATTTTAATTGAGGATGCACTTCAATTGTAATTAAATAAATTTTAATCCCAGATATATCTGAACTAAACTTTTTCAAATGTTGAAACCACAATTAAGACAAAGTAATAATAAATAAGTATCATGAATGTGCACAGGTTACAGTTACAAAACGTAAATGCAGTGTACAACTAACAAATGTGATGCGAATTTGTAGTGCTGAGTTCAAATTCTGGAGTAGAGTAGAATCTACCATAGACTAGTGTCTCCTTACATTCTGTGGTTAAAGCGTGCCTCAACTGTTTAATGGAGTTTTGTTTTCAGATAATATCTTATTTTGCAAAAGCTAAATGCACCCTGTAACCTGCTTTATTGTAAACCATAATATAGTATATAACTTTTGAAAATATCTATTTATCTATATTTTCCCAGCAACAACAACTTTTATTAAGGAAGACAATTTTATTTTCTGACTAATGTTGTCCGAATACTTCTTTTCCTCACTTTCTCTATCCTCAGATTGAAGTCATCTTTCAAAGAAATCTAATTGTTTAAAGTTTCTGAAGAATATAACAGAAGACGCTTGGAGGTTATCGTCCTTACCATTGGTTTCCATAATAAACAGATGAAACACATATAAATATTTTCCAGACAAATAGGAAATAGCTTCATCCGTTATTCAGAAGACTACAAAACTTCTTTATGTATTTACTAAACTCACTATGTCTAAGAATATAAGACAGAGGAGATTTTCTGAATCCTACCTGAAAAGTTATTTTAGCTTGGAGCGATTTCTAATTTATGTCACCCCCACCTAAAAAAACAAAAAACAAAAAATCATGAAGTGTGTCTTCTACAAAACAGTACATCATATCTATCCAAGTTGCAGTCTTGTCAACCACATCCGGAATAAAAATATTTACCATTTGGATAAGCTTTTATTGCTAAACAAATATTCACTTTTATCTGATCAAAACAGTTTCTTACTATCAACAGTTTTTTTATAACTTTTCTGTACTTTTGAACTTTTGATAACAGGATTGATATTTTATACCTAGCAATGTATTTCATGTCTGTCACATGTCCTGCTACATTCATCTTGTACTTAATGTATTATATGCTTGCCACATGTCCTGTCACGTTAATTGTGTACTTAGCAATGCATTTCATGTCTGCTACATGTCCTACTACATTCATCTTTTCTAGTACTTCACATCAACATTTACATTAACTATTAAGAGGATACCCACACATGTAAACACATTTCATACCTATACATGCAAGGATGTGAATATCCATGATATAAACTTGTAATCATCTTCACAAAGGATTTGCACACAAACACACACACACACACACACACACACACACACACACACACACACACACACACCCACACTCTCTTTCTCCCTCTCTCTCTCTCATACACACACTGTCAAATTTTGACAAATCTAAGAAATAATATATGCATGTAAAATCTCAGCCAATTAAGCAGAGCCTATTGTTGTTACAGTTCCTGTTGTTGTTGCAGACATGTCATCTAAGAAATTCCAGTTGTAACCAACCTTTCAGACATAATTATCATGGATTACACCAAATGGTAAGTCGTTTTAACCAACCCTTTAACATTCAGATTACTTTATCAAATGTAATACTTAATTATTCACATTGTTTTGAACTAATTGTATGTTATATTGTAGCTTTGTGATTTCAATCATGTGATTCTTATTTTTGGAGTGACATTGTAGGGCAAGTGTGAGTGGCCAGATCTGGCCAGTTGTAACATAAAACAGATAGAATGTTTGAGCCAAATGTGGCCAGTTTAAATGCTAAAGAGTTAAAGGTACATTTGGCTGTTATTTCTTGCAGTTTGAGTGCCCATGTAGAAGAGCCTGAAAAACCTCTTGTTTGCCAATAGCTCCTCAGTGCCTTGTTGTTTTCCTTTTGGCCATAACATATATCACACACAGAGGAGAAACTCGATAATAAGCTTGTTAGAGAATCTAAAATTACTATGGCTATTTTTTATTTACCTTTTATCAGTTAGAATTAACAGATGGTTATCACAACAGCATATGGGTTCCATCTGTGAGAAGGTGAAGAATTTGGTAAGAAGTTTGGGGGTGGAGAAAAGAAAGGAATAGGTCTGTAAGGTGTTGATTAAGGTAAATAATAACAGAAACGGGATTGGTTGGTGGAGGAATGTTAAGCATTTCTCAATACAGACGAGGACACAAACACATATATGCACAAACACCTGCATGCACAGACACACACACATACATGTAGGCATGCATGTACTCACATATGCAGATACATATGCACACACTCACACACATAGGCATACACATAATCTCACGCATACACAAACATACACACACACACACACACTCATACACGCATTTACAAAAAAGAATTTGGCGTTTTAAGAAAGGAAATAAAAAAAAACCTAGTGTTAACGGAAAGAGAAATTGGCTTTGTATAATATAATCTGATATAATATTATATAATATCACAGTATCGACCAGACTATCAGATATTGTTATACACCGCTATTCACAATGCACTTCCAATGTTCTCTTCATTGTACTATTCTTTTCCCTCTTGGCCCAAGTTGCTTAACTAAATTGTCTTCCCAGAAAAGGGCCCTCCCTAGGGCCCTTTTCTGGTCCCTTGGATACCACGCAACAACTGCATGGATCCATCTGTTGTCTGTGAATCTTGTGACATGTCCGATCCAGTTGAACTTCTGCCTTCGGTACTCTTCTATCGAATCATTCGCTCCACTCCGTTCTCGTGAAATGGAAATAAATAAATGATATAATACAATAGGATATAATGTAATATAATATGTACATACAAACACATTTACCTGTGTGTGTGTAATGTAAATGACATATGTCAATGTATGTGTGCTTGTGTACACACACACACATATGTATATATTTAAATATGTATGTGTATAAATATATATATGAAGTCTATGTGAAACAAGTAAAAGAGAAAAGATAGTCATTTGATTTGTGAATGTTTTTATAGTTTTGTGGACACCAAAACTTTAGATAAATCAGACAATATGATGAATTCTGCCAAGCCCCTTCATAGGCCATTTGGAAACAACATGGATTAAGGCTGTACACTAAACAAACGGCTGACAACCAAAATTTCTGATACTCCATTGGAATATATATGTACATGTGCAGTTATGTAGCATATACAAATAATAGTGTTGAATGGTGGCACCAAGCATTTAGAAAAAAATTCATCATCCTATATTAGGTAAACTTGTGAAAACATTTCAACATGAGAAAGAGGCAAAAGTGTTATTTATTAAATAATTTTCTGCTGGTATTGGATGGCAAACCAGAAAAAAAAAAAAAAAACCCCAGAAAACAATTTGCTGCAGTGAGCAAAGTGCTAATGAATATTGAGACAGTGTGTCATGCTGTTAATTGTCAAATAATTATCTATTATCTGTGGTAATTACCTAATGAAATTGGTACAAATGGAAATCCTTTAACTTCTATTTCTGTTTCATTTTTTAAATTGAATTTTTGCATGGAAATTGTGTTTTTATTTTACATTAAAAATTATTGGATATTTAAAATTATGCTGTACTCAAAAGTATTCTACAAAACAATTATTCTACACAGGTAATAAGTTAGGTGATGTACAAAATGCCATATGCAGAAATGTTTTTAATTGATTTGTTAGCGACTCTGAAAAGGTGGGGAAATAATTTCAAGAAATGAAAATTCAATCTTTCAAAGTTAATTCACATGTTTAACTCTTTAGCATTCAGATTACTTTGCCAAATGTAATTCTCATTGGTTTATATTGTTTTGAATTAACCATGCATTATTTCAAAGCCTTAACATTTCAGTGATGTGATTACTTGTCTTTTGAATGACATTGTAGGGCAGGTGTGTGAGGCTGGATCTGACAGACTTACTCATAAAACAGGTAGAATATTTGGACCACACATGGCCCATTTTAGATGCTAAAAGTTTAAAGGAAAGAAAGTTTGATTTTTGTTTACAGTCAAAGAATTGGAATGTTGGCCTATTAGACCTTAGCAACATAGAATAATCGACTCAAGTTTGCTTAATCAGGTGACAAATCTCTTTTGAGAAAGAAAAAGAATTATGAATAAATCTTGGTCTGTCAAATTAAATTTATAATAATATTCTACAAAATAAGGCAGCGAGCTGGCAGAAACGTTAGCACGTCGGGCAAAATGCTAAGTGGTATTTTACCTGTCTTTATGTTCTGAGTTCAAATTCCACAGCAGTTGACTTTGCCTTTGCCTCTGCCTTTCATCCTTTCGAGGTCGATAAATTAAGTACCAGTTGCATACTGGGGTCGATCTTATCAACTGGTGTCCTCCTCCAAAATTTTGGGCCTTGTGCCTTGAGTAGAAAAGAATATTATTCTACAAAAAGTAGTTTTGATAAAAAGTTGTTTGATGAGCATATATTTGTAAAATTATTCTGTGAAGATAATTTCAATAAAAACATGTTTCAATTAAAAGACGTTAGATGACAAATATATTTAAAAGCTATTTTATGAAGGTAACTTTGATAGAAAGTCGTTTGATGAAATGTGTTATTTCCACAATACTTTGTGCATGTATATGTATTGTTCATCAATGAATATATATCAAAGAAAGACATAAACAGTGGTCAGAAGCTACAGTTGATAGAGGTATGAAGTTCACTGAAGTACTCCAAGGGAGATGGAAACCTTTATTATTCCCAATATTAGAAACAGAGTGAACCAGAGATTGGTCCATTAGAAACCTATAACAAATAATAACAGAATTCATGAATTGTGGTACAAAATGATCAGAAATAAAATACTGATGGAAACGGTGTAGGAGTTGTTAATGAAGAAGTACTCTTCTGTGTTTATGAATATATCTATAGATTTTAGCCAGCACCTTATCGAAATGGATCTCCATTTCATGAATGAGTACTCAAGGGTTTGTTCAACTGCATTATCAATTCTTTGCAAAGCTGGCTGGGTATTCCACAGACATGTGTATCTTAATTGGGATTCTTGAGCATGTGAATCCCAATTGAGCACATGAATCCCAATTGAGCACGTGACGGTGTGACAATACTGGACTTTTGAATTATAAGTGCAGTCCAGCTGACATGCTTCCTCACAGTTTCCATTTACTCAATTTCACTTACATATTTTGGATCAAACCTAAACCACACATGTCAATTGATACTAAGCTGGGATCTCAGCACTGTACGGTTAACACCTCAACCATTCAGCCATATTGCAACCACACACACACATGATGGGCTTCTTTCAGTTTCTGTCTACCAAATCCACTCACGTGGCTTTGGTTGGCCAAGGCTATAGCAGAAGACACTTGCCCAAGGTGCCATGCAGTGGGACTGAATCTTGAACCATGAGGTTGGCAAGCAAACTTCTTATCACATAGCCAACCTATACCTGTGCCCATTAGAGGAGGAATGCAGAGAATCACCAAGTGTTTTAATGGTTTTAGGTTCCATTCCACTTTGCGGTAGCTTCAGAGGATGTCTTTGCATCTTTGCTTATACTCTTAGGCTGACCAATTCTTTGTTATTGAAATTGGAGGGAAACTCTACAGAAATCTATCAAATATCTGTGTGCATGTGTGTGTGTGTGCACTCTCGAGCACGGGCGTATGTTTTTGTGTGTCTTTGTAGTGGCACCACTGTGGCAATGGCGATATTGTGCACATGTATCCTGGTTTCAACTTATGATGGACCAGTGGAATAAAAATATCTTATTACAAAGACAAAGGCACCTGACTGCCAAAAAAAGAGCATCGTGCCACAGAATGTTGCTTCAGTAAGTCATAACCCATGCCAGCGTGGAAAAAATTATGTTGACAACAATAATGAGGACGACAATAACGGTGATGATGATGATGGTGATGATGGTGATGATGATGACGATGACAATAATGGTGATGATGAGGATCATCATCATCATTGTCATCATGCCACTGCTGCTGACATCACTGCCATTTTTGCCAGCATTTACAACAATGTTGACAAAGATGATGACAAGGAGCAGGACAACAACGATGATGATGATGATAATGATGATGATGATATAATCTAACAACATTGTCGGTTGTGTTGATTCTAACAATGACAACATATCCTGATAGAGATGAAAGGAAAAAAATTATACATAAAACAAGCAACAGATCTTGCTGATTCAGATAATATTGATAATATTTTCTATGAATTCTGAGAAAGCTTCAGGTAAATCTTGGCTTAAAAATACTTATTTTTATGATGGAATAAAATATACTGTTTCTGCTTTGCGACTTTAAATCAAGTTTATATATATATATATATATAAAATTTATTAATGAGGGTAGAAATTGATATTAATCAATTAAAACCAGTGGTCTAGCATATTAAAAAAAATTTTTCATATGCTTTGCTGGTCATTCCTCTTATTTTTGTATATATATAACGATGATATATATATATGTATATGTATGTGCGTGTATATGTTTGTGTGCCTGTGTTTGTTCTCCCAACATTGCTTGACAACCAATGCTGGTGTGTTTATGTCCCCCGTAACTTATCAGTTCAGCAAAAGAGACCAATAGAATAAGTACTAGGCTTACAAAGAATGAGTCCTGGGGTCAGTTTGCTCAACTAAAGACGGTGCTCCAGCATGGCCACAGTCAAATGACTGAAACAAGTAAAAGAGTATGTATATACATACACATATTTCTAAATAGATACATAGACAAATATAAGCACATGCACATATACACACTGTATGTCTGAGTATTTTCTTTTGAGGAATACAGCATCTAATATTTGTTTGCAATGGAAGTGTATTATTTATTTCATATGTGTCTTTATATTTGTGTGTGTGTGTGTGTGTGTGTGTGTGTGTGTGTCTGTGTAATTCTGTACACATGAGTGTCTGTGCATGTATATGATTTGTGTATGTCTGAATTATTAAGAGAATAAATAAAAAAAAAAACACTAAGTTGAAGAATATGGAGAAAATAGCCAGTGGAAAAGAGACTGTGTGAAAAAAAATGGTAAATGCTTCAAGATGTTGTGAAGTTTGTTGGAACTGTTTGACTGGTGAATAGACAGAGTAAAGAAGTAGCAGCCATGAGAAATTGTATTTCAAGATGATTGATTTTGAATATCTGCTTAAGTAAGATCTGCCTGTGTCACAGAGATGCTGAAGCAATAATTAATAACTTGATATTCCATGTACACATTTACATAGTCAAAATTGTTGAAGGCATTGTAGTATGAAAAACTTTGAACCAAATTCTTGCCAATATTAGTAAAATTGTACTATTTTTACTTTAGTTGCAATTTTCTGCTTTAAATGTCTGAGATGAGTTGTTGAAGTTGGCATTTTTCTGGCTCTTAAGATTCTGGGTTCAAATTTCACCAATATTAGCTTTTCAGGCTGATAAAATAAATAGCTGGTGTAATGAACTAACTTCCTCTTTCAAAAACATTGCTGGCTTTGTGCCAAATTCGAAACCAATTTCATTGTTATTATTATTATTATTTAAAAGGTACTGAGCCTATGTCAGGTTGTGAGTAAATATTAAAAGGCAGAGTTCAAAACCAACTAAAGTCAACTTTACCATTTCCAGAGAAATTACTATTGAAATATTGGAATTGATTTAATCAATTCTACCTCTGTCCTTAGTCTGATGCCTTTCTGTGCTATTCTCACAGCTTTTGGCAAGCCTGTCAAACAATTTTCTTGCCATATTAATATCTTTTTAGCATTTTCAATACACCATCCATTAGACATGTTAACACTAAATTAACTCTTGTTTTCATGCAGTAAAGTTCCTAAATCATTTGCTTTTGACACAGTAATGGCTGGAGAAGGGAATCACTCACAAAATTCCTTTCACTAGAAATGGAGGAATCCTGAATGTGAGATTAACAATCACTTCTCATAGAAAAAATATGGTATTGGAACCATCCACTGACAGACATCAATTGATGGCCAGTGCAAGAAGGAATAGAAATAAGGGTAGAAAACATTTTCGTCACCATTTCTGCAGGCATAGAAAAGGCTATGTTTTACTGATGAGCACAGAATAAGATCAAAACATATTCAGTTTTCTCCCAAATTTGCAGTAAAGTTTAAAATAACATTAGTCACTGTTAAGTATCAGTGTCTTCTTAGTGTCTATCCTTTTTACTTTGCTTTCTAATGCAACATATATTAAATGTTAGCAATAATTCAGTTATGATGAGAAAATAGATTTGACTCTTGTCCTGACGTTAAATATTTTACCGCCTGTATCTTCATAATTCAGCTGCAACCAACTGTGGCAAATCAGATTCATGAATTCCCAAAATCAAAAGACATAACCATGTTAGTCATTAAATATATGTCATAAATATTCTAGACATTACCATAGATTGATATCTAATGTGCTCATTTGCATAATGCATGTGTCATATGAGTGTGTATTAGATATCATAAATTATAACATCATTTTAACATCCACTTTTTACTCTTGCACAAATCAGATGGAATTTGCTAAAGTGGATCTTTCTACAACCTGATGCCCCACCTGTCACCAACCCCACCCCCACCTATTTCAAACTAAGGTAATATTTTCCCCATGATCAGACATGTTTTTATGGAAGATTGGAAATGGTGACATCATACTTAGGCACAGTAAAAAAGAGCTTTAGGCGGGCTTATGCATGTGTGTGTATGTGTGGAACTGCAAGCAAGACTCCTGCCTACAGAACTATTCTACTTAAGAAATGAGATTAGAAGAATTCCAAAATATTGGTAGAGATTTTACATGGGATCTGAAGAATTATCTGCAACTCAAAAGGTGAGAGAGTGCTTGTTTCAGCTGTATTTCTTCATTAGAGATTTTTATGCTAAAGTATTGACTTCAATGACAACATTACCTCCATAGATACAAACACTAATTAATTAGTTCATTAGCATACTGCTACTCATTCTGTAGACATTGTCTACATACAGTGCTTTCCTACAAAATACCTATATTTCCTGTTCACTGTTTTCCAAAAACACTCTTACAATTTCTTCTGTTTATTATTTCATATTAACACCGTTTTAGTTCTATGTTTATCTATCTGCAGTTTCTACTTCACTATATCTCTGTTCTTGTGTAAAGAGGGGTCTTCTGAACCTGCATTAATATTGCCAAATGCAGATGTAACTCTGCTCTACAAACATTTTACTACACCTCTAGCTTCTCCTCCTCCTCCCCCTCTCTCTAATGCTCTTATGGTTACAGCTGTTGCTAGAGTTACACTTAGTGATTCTTCAACTTTTGCATTCCGTCATTTTGAAGCAACACTATTTTCGAAACTTCTTTTTCTCTATTCACTTCAAATGTACTTTGTCATTTGTGTATGAATGCATATATTTATATACATGTATGAATGTGTGTGTGTCTAAATGTAAGTGTAAATATGTGTGTGTATGCATGTATCTTTCTGTTGCTCTGTTTTCTTTTACTGTTCAATATCATTTACCTGACACTTATGATGTGCTGTGTATTATTAAAAAGACAAAATATACATACAGGCATACAAACAAACATACATACATACATATACATCTGTATATATATATACACACACACACATGTGAATACATTTATCCATTTCTATCTATTTGTCTATCTATCTCCATCCATCCACATATATATATATATATATATATATATATATATATATGCAGACACATGAACACAAAGAGTTCTTCCCTATAATGCAACATATTAGATTCAAGTGCAGTTAGATCTTTAATGCATTGCCCTCTTAGTACTGAATTTAGGTTTACTTATCCTTTTCACATTGTTTCTTGTCGAGACATTTTTGAATATAGCTGTTTTCAGATGAGACCAAAGGTTAAAGGAAAAATACTCACCTTCTTACCCATTCTCTTTATTTATTTATTGTCTGTTAGTATCAAAAGAAAACAAAAACAACTTCTTGTACCATTTCATTGATTCAGCAGAATATCTCCCTACCAGAAGACCCTTGGGTTCCTTTGGTATTGTATGCTTCAAGGCTTCAGGTATAACTAGATGAACGAGTTTTTGTTTCTCATCTCAGTTATGACCTAAATAATCTTTCATTATCATACACACACTAAAATTAATTCTTGTTTTTTGCTTGGAGTGATAAACCAACGTAGCAGAACATATATTTAGAGAATATAAAATCTATTTATGAAAGAGAACAAGTGGATTTATTTGTGTGAGGTGAAAAGGGAGCATGCGTAAATCATCAGAGCAGTATGAAGAAGATATTTCAGAAAATATCTACGTTTGTTTGTTTCTGTTTTGACTGAAATTTACAGAGGAGCAAAAGTTTTAAATTGTTCAATGAAATTAGTTAAACCATGAGTTACCAGTGAGATGGATGGAAGGAAGTTGTGTCTGGTGGTCTGGCTTGCAAACACACTTGGTAAAAAAATTTCTTCCTCTTGAATACTTTTGAAATTATTTTGTTGCTTTCGTTGTTATTGTTGTTGTTGTTAGGGAGGAAGGAGAGGGTACTGTGGGGGTCAAGAAGATAATGATAGACTTGAGTGAAAAGCAACAAAGAAAGAAGTGGGGAGGGGGAATATAAACAAAAACAAAAATATTAGTGAAATAGAAGAAAAAGTTCTTGTATTGCCTTTTGGGAATAAAAGATATAACAAGGAAGGAAAACAAATACTGTAGTTTCAGGGGATGAGCTTTTATAAAAAAACAAACAAACACACACACACACCACACGTATGCACACACAGGCTTCTTACCACACAGCCACTATATGTTACAGGCATCATCAACACAAACATGCATGCAGACATACTCACTCTCACATGCACAAACTGTCATAAACAAACACAGACAAACACAAACACATAAAAACACACCATTTATTTACAATAGAAAAGAAAAAAAAAAGAATTGGAAAAATTGTCAACAGAGAAAACGTTTTAGAAAGTACAACAAAAATATAATTGAAATGGTAAATAGGAATAATGGGGGTGGGGGGCGGAATAGACAGATTAGAGTCAAGAAATATGCACACACATACACACATGCATGTATATACATATATACACACATATATAAATATATGCACACACACATATATATACATACACACATATATATATACATACATATATATTTAAGAAATGATTGAGATTCAGATGAATTAGGTAGTTAAGTTGAAGCACCAAATCAGTGTGGTATTGTCTGTACAACTCAAAGTAAGGTGAATAAAATCAAAATAAGCAACAGGATATCAAGAGGTGATGCAGTACGACCGTTTCAAGTGGCTCCATTCAATTGAACAATACAATCATTACATCAATTTAAATGCAGAGCTATCCTCAGCTGCATAAATAAATAAATAGAATTTTTAATGTGTCCAACTGATTAAAAATTCTATTTATTTATTTATGCAGCTGAGGATAGCTCTGCATTTAAATTGAAGTAATGATTGCATTGTTCAATTAAATGGAGACATTTGAAACGGTCATACTGCATCACCTCTTGATATCCTGTTGCTTATTTGGATTATATATATATACTTATATATATATATATATATATATATATATATATATATATATATATATATACATATATATATGTCCTTGCCTTCAAAACACGGAGTAGATGGGACAGGGACAACTGAAGAAATGGATTATCTACCAAAATGTTCAGAGAAAGTGACCCTGGAGTAAGCAACATGAGCCACCCTTAGCCACCCCAAAAGCAGGTCTTCAACTTAAAAAGTCTTGCTTTGTGTCTAGTGGGATTGGAAAGGAATTCTGTACTATGAGCTTCTCCCAAGTAACCAGACAATTAACTCTGAGAAATACTGCACACAACTGGACGAGTTAAAAGCAGCAATTCAAGAGAAACGTCCAGAATTGGCCAACAGGAATGGTGCTGTTTTCCAACATGATAATGCAAGACCATACATTTCTTTAGGAACCAGACAAAAATTGCTGCAGCTCGGCTGGGATGTGTTACCCCAGCCTCCATATTCATCAGATATTGCTCCTTTGGATTTCCACTTATTCAGGTCTCTGCAGAATAGTCTTAATGGTCAGTGTTCAAAACCAGCTTCATCAGAAATGTGGGTTGTGATAAAAGAAATAAAGAAATATAAGGGTAATTAAATGTGTGTGTGTGTGTGTAATTATCATTCAAGTGGCACCATTTGTTTGCAATTTTCTGTGAAAACATGTCTAGGTGTTTGTATCGAGAGGATGTGGGGAAATGACTTGAAATATTATCTTGCTTGAAAATTGGTTGGGGTTGGTGACAGGATAAGCATCTGACCATAGAGTATTTAACCCAAAGAGTTTTGTCTGCCTCCTGCAAGCATGGAAAAAGTGGACATTCAAATGAAAATGATGATGTATATCTTTGGTATTACAAATGGCAGAAAGGTAACTTCATGTGTGTGTGTGTGTGTGTGTGTGCTCGTGCACTTGCATGTGTATAGGTATATAGATATTTAAGTTTGAAAACTATTTGTAAGAAAAAAAAAGCATCTGTTATCAGCAACTGGATAAAAAAGCAACAACCAACAAGCATCTGTGATGTCTGGAATAATAAAAGTATGGAAGCCTTGACCGAAATGAAATTAATTCCACTAATTTCACCAAATCAGTTGTAGACTGAATGCTACAAAAGCGTGAAACATCAGCTACGGAATAAAAATATTCAGGAATAAAATATCAAACATTTTGCATTTGCTCCAGCTTGGGAGTATGATTAGTTATAGATGTAATGGCTTCTCTAATTATGTTGATAAGCTAATTAAATAGTCAGCATCACAGGGGAAAGAGAGAAGTTAAACAAAATAAAACTTTCATTGAAAAAATTCTTGTTTCTCTTTGTCTTCCTCTCTGTCGTATTCTCTGTCTTTCTCCCTTCCTTTTCACCCCCTTCTCTGTCTTACACACACTCTCTCTCTCTCCCCCCATCAACATAAACTCCCATCATCTCTTCTATACTTTCAATCTCTCTGTCTGTCTGTCTGTCTCTCTCTGTCTAAAAGCATACATGTTGAGTACATGGCAGGTGCTGCATGAGAAATGTGAAATAGGGACAAGAGATGAATTACATCAGCAGTGATTTGAAAAGATCGAAATGAATATTGAATTTGGGACGTTCAGTGTTATCATGCAAGAAAAGTTGAGCTCAGGTGAGGGAGATGAGGCATGAAAGCCTCCAATCAATATATTTAAAAGATATTGATGTACTAGTATTAAATCTATGATTTATTCTTGCTGGGAAATTGCTTTAAGTTTATAATGGAAATTACCAGTGTTAGAGGCAAGCCAAAAATGATCTATACTCAAATTAGTGTTGGTGTATCTAATATCATCATCATCATCATCATCATTTAACGTCTGATGTCACCTTGGTAACAAGGGCTGCTGATAGACTTACTGGGGTAGTATTCTATGGCTGGATGCTCTCCTTTTCAACAACCCTTATTTTTTTATCACACAAGAAATTAGTGTTTCACTGATCTTGGCATGAAATCATGGAGTCATGGGGTGCATTGTTTACAGATGTAAACAAACACACTTTGACGCATGCAGTATCAATGTGAAGACCACTGAAGAAAATACTCACACACACACACACACACACTCACACTCATGCTTTCTCTCTCTCTTACTCTCTTACACACACATGTACATGGTAAGCTTCTGTACAGTTTCCATGTACCAATTTTTTCCAAATGAGGCATTGATCAACATGAAGCTATTGAAAAAGACTTGTTCCTATGATGCCGTGTCTTTACAGTTAATAAGTATCAAAAATTTTGTTGAAAATAATCATGAAGTGAAGAAAAGACAACATTAACATACTGACAAATATTACAATCATTTATTTTACCACATATGGGAGACAACTATGAATTTGTTCCAGTGTCATTGGACCTCATTAGGGAAAGTATAGACTTAATCAAATTTGTTACTATTTACCTAAATATTGTTTTTTATGCAGATGGTTATCTGGGTAGTTAACTATGGTGTTAATTGATCTAGATTGATGCAATTAAATGTGAATAATACATGAAATATTACTGAGTAAGCATGCTGCAGATAATGATGTGTAGCAGATCTTTCTAACCCATACTAGAATGGATCACAAAAATTGGCAGAAAAATATTGATGGTAATAATCACAAGGTTAATTGCAAATTATAATTAAACTTAATTAAACGTATCTATATATATATAT
>NC_142943.1:1876952-1889452 GCF_046866305.1 Octopus bimaculoides
GCCAACTTTACCTCGAATCACTCCTTAACTGTCTTCCAAATGTAAACTATATCCACATGAGATGATCTACCGAGTCATTTCTCCTGGTTGTCTACATAAAAACATAATAGTAGAAAGCCATCGTTTAAGAGTGTTGTGGACATCTTTTTCCATCATTAGCTTTGTCATTCTAATGTCAGATAAACTTTGTGTAATATGGAAAGAGGCTTTTTTCATTGATATGTATATTAGATAACTCACAGTTACACACACACACATATACAACTATTCCTACCACTTACAGAATTGTGTTTACTGTAATTTGGTATTTTGTTTATATAATGACAGGTCACAGGTCACTTGGTAGTCGACATCCTCTCTAATCAGAGTTGACTATATTTCTATTACTGTTTGCCATTCATAGTTTGTCTTCTCATTCTTTCAAACAAAGCATACACATACAGACAATGGAGAGAGAGAGAGAGAGAGAGAGAGAGAGAGAGGGAAAAGGAGAGAGTGCTATATATAGTTCATACCTTCCTAGAAATAACAATCAAATCTCCTTCAAATCACAGCCTGTCATCTTAGAAATGTTAAGAACACATTGAATGGTGTAATCCTTGATACACTACATTTGAAAAAAAATATGAATAAGTACGTAAAAATGGGACAGTAGCCATGGCTGAAATATTTCTGATTGGAAATCTGCTAGATCAGAGCTGACCTGGGGTTAAATGCCACCACCACCACCACCATCACCACCAAAATCAACAACAGCAGCAGCAGCAATAACATCAACAACATCACTAGTCTTTGTTTTCTTATATATGAGCACATTGGGTAAATCTTCCTATACCTGTTATTTCTGGCATAGTTTGGATGGCATGTTTTCTAGTTCTTCTTATGCATACACACACAGACACACACACACACACATATATATGTATGCATGTATGTATATATATATATATATATATATATATATATATATATATATATATGCATGTATGTATGTGTGTATATTACTAGGGATGTGTTCTTCCAGGAAATAAAAGTAAACCACGTTTGTGATGTGGTTTTGCTTGCTTGCTGAAGATATTTCAATTAAGTTATGCCACAACTGCTTTTGGGAAAGGAACAAACATTACAGTTCCGATTTCCTTTCCCTTGCAAAATTTTGGCGCCATGTGTCTTGCTAAGAAATCTATATTTAACAGAATTTCTAGTTATAGTCTAAAACTGCATTACGACGGAAGACAAGAAATCTATAACTTTTAAAGTCCATTGGATATTTAAGAACACGTCATACATTAGGTGTAAGTATAGCGCCTATCAGAAATTTTAACTGGAAATGGTTACAAATCACTATTTTATTGATTGTCCTTTGGATGAAAAATTTTGGGTAGCTTCGGCAAGATTTGAGAATAGGTATATGGTTCACTAAATTATGAGAGTACAAAATGTCTTTTGCAGCAACACTGACAACTACATGATAAATCATTGTAAAGTTGATAATAAAGGCTTAAAGAATTGTCTCTAATAAGTTTATACATTATGACATATATATGTATACGCACTGAGAATGAGTGCTCAAGACTGCATTTTGTGGATAAGTATTATTTGGGGTTTAACAAAGCTACTGATAGTTTCATTTGAAAAGATTTTCTACAATTTTCAAACAATCTAAAATGTCGGAAATTGCTTCCGCTCTGAATGACATGATGATTGCCAGCATTTTTAAGTGGATCATTTGAAAATTGTGGAATGAATTTCCACATGAAAGTACTGGTAGTATTGTTAGTCCGCAAATAAAAAATATGTGCATGTGTGTGTGTGTGTGTGTGTGTGTTACATAGAATTTGCACTTTTCATCTGCTGTTAACAATTTTGGTACCTTCATCATTGTTTAACGTTTGCTTTCCATGCTAGCATGGGTTGCAATTACATTATTTACATTTTGACGGATATTTGTCCTCATCTTGTTTGTTGTTAACACAACCTTTCATCTGATATACCCTCCAGCCTTCATCAGGTGTCTTGGGGAAAAATTGAACCTGGGTTCTTATTCCTAAGGTGTTTTTCAATTTTATTATTATTACTATTATTCAGGTTACTGCCTGGAATCGAACTTGGAATCTTGGTGTTAGTAGCCCGTGCTCTTAACCACTATGCCATATGCCCACGGGCATATGGCATCAAAATATCAATAATGTAAATAATGTACACAATTTTGGTACCTTTCACCAGTAATACTCCATCCAGGGGTGTTGAGCAACATTAGCTGCTACAATGAAATGTGGGAACCATTTGGCTCACACTGTTCTAGCACAGTTTACCCCCCATCATTCATTTAATTCTGTACAAAGCTACCTACTCCTAAAATCACTCCAATCATTCAACAATTGTTTTGTTTTACAAGCCACTGAGAATTTCTTCTTTGCTCTCAACTTATCTCTTTCATTTTTCAAGTCTTTGCCATAGCTTTTGTGGAGTACCTTGCATTTCCTTCTCCAGTTCTTTGAACAGTCTTTCCTAAGTCTGATTCCAACCATATAAGAATGGTGGATCTAGCCACAAGCCATGCACATCCCACCGCTAATGAAAGCACCATACATTGCCATCCTCATACTTAACAAAATTCCTGAAGTCCTCCATATTTTAGGCTCATTCCTTCATTTGTCTGCTTCATGTTATCTTCCTAAGGTACCATCCTTTCGACAATCACAGCTCATTAGAGAAGGCCTTAAATAGATTACATCAATGATTGGTTAATTGAAATTCTGTGTGTGATTGATCATTTAATTAGGAATCTGCCTTATTTGTTGGTTGATTTTATTTTCCCATTTAGAACTAATGATTTCTTAAGATCGTAACAGAGTTTCAAATTGGCCTCAATCTCTGCCTAGTTCTTATTATATAGATGCTGGAAGAATGTAAGACACAGTAAAGTTGGTAGGATTTAAAAAATCAGAACATAAATGGACAGAAAGTCCACCATCAATAGTAAATTGATAGAAAATGTGGGGCATTGGACATATTTACATTTTTAGTTCATACTTCAGAAGGATTAGTACCATGTTGTCATTGTAATTCTTTAACCCTAAATTAAACCTGAATCAACAGAATTATTATCAAAGAAAATCCAGCCATGACAATCCCATCCAATTAGTAACATTTAATATGTCTTTTCCTAACCTCAATAGCAGATGATTTAAGTAAGATTTGGCTGTTATTTTTAGCAACTCCAGTGTCCACTTAGACATTCCCTCATTGCTTCATCTTTCCTTCTAGTTCAAACGAGTACCAGTTAAATACTGTGGTTGATGTAATCCACTAACATGCAACTAAGAATGAGTGTCTATGTTCTTAAGCAAGAAATCAATATTACATATAGATTTTCCTCAATTTACAGATCAATAATAAGTAATAATCTGTTTTCTATAATTCAGCACTTCGTCACGCCTTGTAACATAGTTGATATTTTGTAATTTCATGTTGTGCTGGACTGTATAACCTCACAATATATATATACATACATACAAACACACACACACACACGCATATGTGTGTCTGTGTATAAACATGTTTATGTGCGGGAATGTATATGTATGCACATGACTGTATGTATATATCTAATTACAGACCTTTACATTTTGAGTTCAAATCCTATCCCTATCAGCTTTGCCTTTAATCATTTTGAAGGGATGGAAATAAAGTAGCAGTTAAGTACTGAAGGTTTTTTTTCTTCTTTAAATTTCTATAAAACTTCCCAGATTTAAATGGAATTATACTTGAGGCTGAGGAAGACATAAAGCATGGATCATCATTTGTTTGCTTCAATTAATCAAAGAAGAAATTATATTAACGATGGAAGAAGTTGTCTTTGTATGAAAGTCTCCTTTAATATAGATTAAGCAAATATGTAAATGAAAAATAGATTTTATTCTTTCCAAAAACACTGCATGATTTATGGAGATAGGTTTTCAGCTTCCTAAGCAAGACAACGAATGGAGTGATGGATTATATTCTTTGAGACCAAGAATTCAAAGAATTTTCTGAAGTGGCATTGAAGATATTGTTTTGATAACTAAACAACAATAAAGTCTTGGTTAACTACTTAAAAAATATATTTCACCGATTCCAATCTGTTGTTGTCTCTTTATATATTTAAAAAATTCCAATGATAGGCAGAGAGAGGAATTGGTAAAATATTCATAAGAAGTTTTTGAAGGTAAGGCATTAAAAAATGAAAAGAGGTGGAAAGAAATTTGCTTGGATGTAAAAACCATTAAATCTCAGACATTATTTATTGCTTTACTTTTTTAACTCTTGGAAACATGGTAAATTGTCATGATGAGGAATGGAAACACAACATAGTCTTAATACCAGCAGAACTTAATATAATCCCACTTGGCTATGAGATTAACAACTTCATTTTGCACTTATGTGATTCTGGGTTCCATCTCAATGCATGGCACCAAGCTAAATGACTTCTTGCAAAGCCTCAGATTTAACCAAAACCTGATAAAATTTGTAGCATTTTACAGAATCCTGTCTGAGAAACAATTCCTGTTTTGTTGTAGTAGTAGTAGCAGCAGTAGCAGTTGTAGTAGTATGTGGGCATGCCCTGTAACAACGCATTGGTACATCTTCCATTTGTTGAATGACAAACCTCCCATGTAGGGCTCTGTCTGGGTGCTCAGTACTGGTGTGTGTTTTATGAGGTCAAAGTACAAATCCTACCTGACCTCTTTTCGTCATCTTTTACAGCACACAGAAGAAATGTTGGGCCTATTCTTTGGCATGCCAGTCCCCAAACAGCACTAGAGCAACATGAAATTAAATGTTTTGCTAAAGAACATGACAAGCAGCCCAATCTAGGAATCAAACCTAGAATCTGTTGATCATGAGTGTAACACCCTAACCATCAAGCCATGTGCATATGGAGCAACAGGCTTAATCTATTGCTCAGTTTAACACAAACATCTGGTCCTTATGGGCCTTTAGTGAAAGAGTCCATTTTGAAACTTGGGCCAGAACTTTCTTAGTTAGCCTTTTTGATTTCAAGGCACCAGACTCTGGCTATAGTTCTATAAAAAAAATTCCTATTTTAAAGAATGAAATGTTTCGAATGCTACAACAATGCACTATATTACAAACAGTGGGCTATATGCCTGTTGTGATTTAACCATCCATAGTCTGATGATATTTTGGAATAAAATTCCTTCCTCAGATATTCTTAGATAGAATCACTGCTATAATCAGTATAAACCAGTTATAGCAGCAACTCCATCAATTCCTAGGGATATCTGAGGAAGGAATTTTATTCCAAAATATTATCAGACTATGGATGGTTAAATCACAACAGGCATATAGTGCATTGTTGTACCATTCGAAACATTTCATTCTTTGCAAACAATACACAATGCTTCAAGCGAACTACAATACTCTCATGTCCTATTTTAAAGCAATTTGAAATAAAAATTCCATCAAAATTTCATGCTCATTTATTTTCCAAATGCCAGTTTATTAAACGAATTTAGTTTATTAAATTCATCATTACTTTCACAATTGATTAGTCAAGGCAGTGTATTTCAACAGAAACGGGTCAATAAAAGGGTTAAGAATAACTTGCATTCTTTGTACCACCAATCTGTGAAGCCCAAAAGAGCAGTATGGATTTTCTAAACCATAGAAAGCAATATATTGGCTTGTAGAAGCTACTCTTAATATAAATTGCAAGGCATTTTTTATAAGGTATTACTTGACAGAAAGTATTTATAATGCAATGACAAAACTGCTATGTCATTCACCTAATTGGTGAATGATACAAAAGAAAACCAACATCTAAGCATACCCCATGTGATTAAATTAGTGTTAATATATTCAATATAGTGTGCAAGAAATATCTGATTAAAAAAAAATTATATGGTAAGGAAAAAATAAGGGATTAATATTATTTTGATAATTTTGGTAAGGGAGATAACTGTGATTATGTTTCAGTCTCATTAGATCTCTTTTGTAAAGCATAGACTTCATTGTACTTGCTGAAGTAGTGATGGGAAATCACTGAATAGATTAAAAAGAGTGAGAGCAACAAGAAATCAGAATCTCATTCAATAGAGGTCTCTCCTATCGATGCAGTCTCCATTGTAACATTACACAAACACACAGATTCACACACAAACACACACACACACACATAGACACACGCGCATGTAGTGGAACAAACAGGAGAAATAGAACTCAATATATGGACATATATTTTTTATTGGCAGAAAAGTTGCAAGTTTATAGATGGAGCACATATATCCCAATATGATATAATGCAATATAATATATTATATGATATAATAGTATATACATATGTATGTTAAGTATATATACTTACATGCATATACCTATATATGCATATATATAAATATGTATATATATATATGCATACATATCCATGTATATATATATATATATATATATATATATATAGTTCAAAAAAACAATAACAAAAAAACAAAAAAACAACAAAGCGAGGGACGTGATATGGATAGTATTATTGGACGCTCAGGAAAGGAAAGAGAGAGTGTATGACGTTTCGGGCGTAGCCCTTCGTCGGAAAGATGGAAAGTTCGGAGAATGGAAGAACGGAGAAAGAGGAAAATGGTACCGATGCCCACGAGGTTACATTATGAAAAGACCGGAAGAGGAGGTGGTGGGGGAAAAGTTCTTTCTAAGACAGGAGAGTGAAAAAGGGAGATGAATATCTGTGCGTGTGCGGAACTCTGCGAGTGTGTGTGTGATAACGGAACGTGTGTGTGCGTATGTATGTGTGTGTGTGTGTGTGTGCATGGTTTGGTGGTTTATCTGTTAGTGTGTTTGTGTGTGTGTGTGTGTGTGTATGACGTAGTGGAAGAAATTAGTAGCAGGACTGGTTAGTGGACGCTATAGACAGTGTAGGTAGAAGGTCAACAGGTGGTTATTTGAGTGTGTGTGTGTTCGTGTTTGTGTGGGGTTGTAGGTGTTGGGTACGTGTACGTGTGTGTGTGTATTTTGTATGTGCGCGTGTGTGTATGTGTATGTTTTCTGTGCGTGCGTGTGTGTTTGTGTGTATGTGTATGTTGTGTGTATGTGTGTTGCTGTGTACGTGTGTGTGCGTGCGTTTGCTATTGTTTATGCCCATGTGTGTGTGATTGTATGCGTGTCAGTGTGAGTGTGTAGTGTTGGTGAGAAGTGTGTGTGTGTATGTGTGTGGATGTGCGTGTGTATGCATACATACCCATGTATATATATATATATATATATATATATATATATATGCATAAATATCCATGTATATATATATATGTATATATATATGCAAACATATCCATGTATATATACATACATACATATATATATATATATGCGTGTGTGTGTGTTTGTATGTACATAAGTATATCGTCATAATTTCATGGAAATGAAATAAAATGATAATCAAAACCTAATTAGAAGCCATTAACACCTACATGAGGTAATTGTTCTCCTAATTTTCTCTCTTTCTCCCCTCTCTCTTTTCTACTCTTCTCTCTCTCTCTCTCACTTCAGTTCTGGTTGCCAAGAGAAAAAAATGTCTCTCTCAAGAGGAGGCAGCAGATACGGAAATAGAAGCATTATCTCTGTATGTTTACCTATAGGATCTATTGACCACTTCATGTCTCTCTTTCTTTCTTCTCCACTTCTCTCTCTCTCTCTCTTTCTTTCTCTATCTCTCTTTCTTTCTATCTCTTTCTTTCTCTCTCTTTCTTTCTCTCTCTTCATATACGTGTTTGTGAGAGTATGTAGAAATGAATATGTTTGTATGTGTGTGTGTGTGTATAAACATGTATGTATATGTGTATGTATGTGTAGATACATATATGTGTTGGGGTGTATTTGTGTTTATGTGTGTGTGTATATAATATATGTCTATGCATATGTATATGTCTCTCTCTCTCTCTATATATATATATATATACATACATACATGTGTGTATGTGTAAATATATGTATACATACACATACATATAAATGAATATATATGCTTATATATGTATATTCATTTGTGCGCTCGTGCACGTGTGTGCATGTGTGTGTGTGCATGCATGCATGTATGTATACATACATCTGCAGATACATATCTCTCCTTTTATCTGTCTGTCCATCTACATAAACTCTGTTCTTTAGTCAGGGTCTTTGTAAATGGCAGATGTTGAAGAGTGGTGAGCAAGAAGACCACCCATCAAATGGATACCTTCACATAACTAGAAGTCTCCCTATAAATAGTTAACAGCTCCTGTTACATACATGAGTATGTAACAAGAGGGATCAGTAACAAGAGGGATCATATCAAATCCATAGTAACCAGAGTAACAAAAAAATTAGGATGAAAATGTTTCATGGAATTATTTTTTCTGCCAGCAACAAAAGGATTGTTTTTGTGAGTGAAGAGCAAATTATGTGATGCTTGTATATGTAGTGTTGTATTGAATTTTATTGAAGCCTGGCCACTGAACGAGGATGATGTATGAAGGACAGAAAGAAATGAAGATGATTTGCTGGGTGTGTAATGAATGAGTGTGAATGAGCAACAGAAGAGAAATGCAATGAGAGAAGGACTGGGTATTTGAGGTATCAACTGTGGTGTGCAAGGAAGGAGAGTACACTGGTACAGACTTGCGATATGCAGAGAGGGTGATAGATGGATAAAGAAGTGTCAAGGGAGCTGAATGAAAGGGTCATGTGGAACAGAAAGACAAGAAATATGGAAAGAAGTGATGAAGGCTGATCTCAAGAGACGGAACCTCACAAAGGACAAAATTATCAGAACAATATTAACCATACTTATTTTGTATTTGTGCTCTGTACAAACTGGACGTATTTCCCATCCGGACACATTATCCTGTTTTTGTTTTCAAATTCATGCAATTTCCTCTGAAATTTTATTTAAAGCTGTTCATAAGCTCAACTAAAAGAACATTTAAAACATTGTGTCTTCACTAATTACAGGTATTTCTTGTCATGTATTGTTAGCAGACAATCCTCCTTTGGAGTGTGGATGGAGCTATGACTTGCATTGAAGCAGAAACATGAACAGTTCCTTGTTGAAACCCAATTTGCTCAAACTACTGGAAGCATAAATGAAGACACCCGAAGAAGGAAATTGTGTTAGAAGAGCATCAAGGAAAAGACCAGCATCACAAAGGCCAAGAAACATACAAAGGATGTGTGGGTTTCCCTATGTCACCTGGGGAACGAAAGGTAGTATGGAATGGTGGTGACCCTACACCCTAAAGAAGAACAATGAACAAGCTGAAATATATAAAGGGTACTTTATTTTAGAGAAGCATGGAACTTTGTTTTAAATTCCTACATGAACATGTAGGAACTTAGAATAGAGATGCAGCTAAAGTTCACCTTTGAAAACCTGCAGAAGATCTCCAACCTCATTCACTTGGACAGTGGGGATCTGATAAGCATTTGTGATGGAAGTTAGGAGAGCTAAGTGAAACACTTAAGGTAGTATCAACTGTTTTGAAAGCTTTCAGTACTAAGGTAGCAGGGGTCAGAAACACCCTTATTGCAAATGCTACTACTGCATCAACAGCACCAGCACTAAGAAAAGATGAATGTGGCAAAAAACACATAAAAAGAAACAACATAAACAACAGTATCAACAATAACAATAAAATACAGAAACTAAACTCCTTCAGTTTCATCTTTTCTGAATAGAAACAACAGTTAGTTATGGAGTCTCATCGATGAAAATAGAAATGCAGAACAGAATGGCTTTGGGGAATTAATCTTGCAAATACTTAAATATTACTGTTGAAGATCTTAGCAGATATTTAGAAGATGCTAAAGAATAAATTCTCATGCTATTTAAAGATTTTGCTGAAAACTGTTGGGCAAGAATGTTTCGGTGGGGTTTTCTAATGAACACCTTCTTGAAGAAACAACCAAATTGTTTTACCTTCACCAAAAGCCAAGGTAAATGCTGCTCTCTCTCTTATCATTGTCTCTCCAACTAACAAAGCCATACACAGAGCAAGTTGTATAAATCTATGTGGACTTGGGAGTCATCTTGGAAGCAAGGTCTCTTGTTCCATCACCTCAGGTCATTAGATAAAGGTAGTGCTGCCATCATAATCTTAAAAATATCTTTAATGTCTATGAGGTGTAGTCAACCAGAATGAGAAGGTGGAGTGCTAGTGGTGTTTTCTCAATCTTTCTTGAGTCTAACTATACTGTTGGGTGTGAGCAGCAGTAAAAGTGATGCCTTCAGAGTGGTGGCCATTGATGTCCTGACTTGGCAAAGCCACTTAATTTCTCCAGACTGGTAGGAAGATGAAATAGCTTGTGAGTCAAGAAATGCCAGTGCAGATGAGAAAAAAACTGAATGAAGGTGCCATCATTGATAAATTCTTGACAATAACTCTGCTGAATTCAAAGTTTAAGATTTTATCCCAAGTGCCAGAAAACTGTTGGTGCCTCTCTTTGGTAGCGTAGTCAGGAAAATGCAAACTTTCACAATCCCAAGCAAATCTGTTGAAAATAACCTCCACTTCATGTGATATTACAAGGAGCATTGTAACAAAGCTGGCTTTGTTGAGACCCTAATGTATTTGGATCAATGAAAGCCTTTAAATATGCTGACCCTCATTACTTTGCAGCTATCCTGATGGAAGGCAATTTTGGTTTGTTTTCAAAGGTTAGAGCATTTCAAAATACAGTGCCATCTGCTCAGTGGATACACTAAATATTATGGTATTTTGGGACACTGCCCAAATTGTGATGTGGTAGAGCTGTGTCAGCATGTACAGACATGTCTCCATAATGGTGTGAGATATCATGGAAGTTGAGGGGATTGGCAGCATTCTAAAGATTTACAAGACAGTAATGGGGAAAATGCCTCTCCCAAAGTTTAATTGTATTTCTTTCAACACACGTATCCACATCAAGCATCTTGCACACCAAATACACAATGGAGAAAATGTTTCACCTGGAAAAGTTAGTAGTCTTGCAACTCAGCTTTCCTGATTAGCAAACAACCAATCTGTTGGTTGAGCATTACATGGCTTGGGGATTGCCTTGTCTCAGACTTCCCGCTGGCGGTGGCGGGGGGGACAAATGGGATAAAACTATGACAAAAGAAAGAACTGAGAGGAAACAATTCTTGTAGAAGTGTTACGAGTGAAATGAGGAGAGTTAGTGGAAAGAGAAAGAAAGAGTTAAGTATAAAATGGAGGGGGGAGAGAAAGAAACGTAGATGGGGGGGGAGACAACGAAGTGAAAGTGAAAGAAAGAGAGAGAGAGAATGAGAGGTGTAGGGAGATTGGGGAACGAGAGAGATAGGGATAAGATAAGGAGTGAAAGGGAGGAGAGAAAAATAGTGTGAGAAAGAGAGGTGGGGGCAAAACTGGAGAGAAATACAGAGAAAAGAGGGAAGAAATGGGGGAAGGGGGAGAAAGAGAGAGCAAATTTAAGAGGTTTTCTGAATGAATTGTAACGTCTGTAAAAAGTGTGGAGAACTATAGAGAGAGAGATAGAGAGAGGGGATGAGAAAGACTTGTGAGAAGTAGAGAGGGAGGGAGAGAGAGAGAGAAGAAATTTTAGAGAAAATTTTTTTTGACTGAAGTCTGTCTGTAAAGATTAAAGTGAAGAAGATACATTTCTTTTATTAGCCACACAGGGCTCAACGAAGATGGGACAAATACAATGTAGAGCTTTTCTTTTTGGGAGGGGGAAGGAAGGAAAAAAAAAAAAAAAAAAAAAAAATTGGTGGTGTCGATCAAAAGGGATCGTAGGAAGGGAAAAAGGGGCAGTTCGATCAAAAGGGATCGAAAAAAAAAGAAAAGGAAAGGCCGATCAATAGGGATCGTGTATCACACAGTAATGTTCTCGTGTAAAAAGAGGGGAGGACAGTTTAGGTTTAGCCGTGGAAGGAAAAGCCCACGGAAAAGACCACGGTAACCTTGGTCAATATTCTCATTGAAGAAACTATAACAGTAAGTGACTCTCTTTTGCCTTTTTGTTTTATTTTTTTTTCTTGTTCATAGGGTTATGCTCAAGATGGCTCCGTCGTTCACACGTGCCATCCTTGCTACATTCACCCATCTTTTTTTGAAGCATTCACTAGACAAGACTTCCCTTTCTACTCTCAACTTCCTCTTCAGGTGATACTTGAAGAAGTTGATGAGAGATTGCCCAGAGAGGAAAGTCTTTGTCTCTAGACCTTTCAGACGCGTCCACCATACACATTCTTTCGCCATAGCCACAAGTACGATGAAAATAGCTCTTCCTTCCCGTTTAAAGGAAGGAGGCGCGACAATATTCACGATAGACTCGGCTGATAGACCGACTCGTCCCACACGCGATAGCAGTTGTTCGACGTAAGCCCACAGCTCGGAAATGGTGGGACACTGTACGAGTGCGTGCAGAACGGTTTCGTCGCTCTGCCGGCATCTCGGACAGGTCGGCCCCGTGTTTCTCGAGCCATGCCTGTAGAG
>NC_142943.1:1894452-1899452 GCF_046866305.1 Octopus bimaculoides
TTCTGTTATTATCCATCCTCCTCATCTTTTTCTTACCTCTAAATATCAGTGTTTATTAACCAAAATATTTCTTTCTATCCTCCACCCGCCAACACATTCCATTTATACTGAAAATATCTCATTTAAAAACACCAAAGTGGGAATTTTTTGTCTTCTTTAGGTTTTTATGTTCAAAGTAGCTTCTTAAAAGAAAAACTGAAAAAAAAGAAAAAATAAGTGTGTTTCCTCAACCCCTAGAGTTTATTTTGGTTGATGCCAACCCTTACCTGTTTCTTACTTTTGATTCTATTTCTTTTAAAGCTTTCTTAATGTAGTTCTAAACTTGTTTCCTTAAAAACAGAAAACTTAGCGTTGTGAATAATATACAATGCCGGTTTCAATGGTATTTGCTGATGTCACCAGAAATTTCATCATCATCATCATCATCACTGTCAGTATCAACATAATTACCCTCAGTTTTATAATCTTTATCATCATCAATATCATTATCACAGTTATCATCATCAGCAGCAGCATCGCCATCATCATCAAGAAACAAGAGTTTTTTGGGGTTTTTTCCTTAACATTTTTTATATTAAAAAAACACACAATTACAAGCTAAAAAGTAGAAAACTTGAACTGATGGTTAAAGTGCATATTCTTCTCTTTAAGTATGTATCTGTGTATATACGTATATATGTATCTGTGTGAGTGTATGCATGTTCATGTTGGTGTTTGTAAGAGAGAATATTTTAAAGTTTTGTCTTCATGATTCAGCCAAGACAAGGCAATGTTCATGACATTTGCTGCCCTCATGGACAGGAAATAATGGGAAAACTGAATGCAGTTTTCATATTTTTAAAAGGATTTACCATTCCATTCTTATTACTTCACATCACCTTTAACATTATTATTATTATTATTATTATTGTTGTTGTTTTATTGGGGCCTTGTAGTTTGGAGAAGAACAGCTAGGTGAGACCATGTACTCTCTGGGATCAGGGTGACCCTGGATTTGTGGAGTTCCTTGATTGGTTCCAGTTGGAGGTTCTCAATAACATAACTGCATCCTCACATATTTTGTGTACTCAGTATATTTGATATCTCGTCTCTCCTTCCTCTCCCTTTCTTCTCCTTGTCTTTTTTTTTATGTACCCCATCCCCTGATTACAGCTGTAAATTCTCCTTGTAATGTTCCTCTTCATCTAATGCCCCTGTGGCAAATAAAAAAAAACATCATGATCATCATTATTATCATTATAGTTTCATGAGATTGGTAAAAATTTTTTCTGGTTAAACATGTAGCTGATTGAAGTGACTGCAATATTTCCCTTCCCCTCTACAACATATGTAACTTTCTACTAATGTAAAAAGATAAAAAAAGTGGCCATTCTCCCTTGTTGAATCATTCCCCATTTCTGTCAAATCCTTTCTTTCAAACCTGTTTCTAATTATCAATCTTTATGTTTCTATATATTTTCTACATACTATCTCTGTCTTTTCGACAATAGAATGTGTGTGTGTGTGTGTTACTTTATTGATTAGTTATAAAGCTACAGACTCAAGGACCACCAGCACTCACCAAAGTTCAAAGTTTGGTAAGTGCCTTGTATGGAACTTTTGGTCCTTGAGTCACTTCTGCTGTTTTACAGCTAATAAATGACATGTATGTATGTGTGTGATTTGCAAAACTGTAATCAGATTGTATTTATTGGTCAATACTATCTTTAATTCCCATTGTGTCACAAGAGGAAATTTCAGGTTTATTATTTCCATATGGCTCAGTTAATTTTGCACCAATGCTAAAAAGGTGCAAGAACAAAACAATAATGACATCATGGTGCAAAACAAAATGGATAATTCCTTAGAAAAAATTCCCAAAAATGTTTGTAATCTTCAGATGTTTTGAGCTTAAGGTTACATTTTAGCTTCTCTCAAAGAGCAGTCTGTAGTTAGAGCATTCACATACATTTTAAAGGAGATGTTTTTTTGTCTTGAAAACAGAATCATGTACTTTCTTCAGAAGTGAATGCTAATGCTGCTACTACTGCTGCTGCTGCTGTTGTGGCTGCTATTACTGCTGCTGCTGCTGCTGCTGTGGTTTCTCTTGCTTCTACTGTCAGTGCTGATGCTACAATAACCACACATGCAGACAGAGAAATGCATATCTGCACTCCCACATTAACTTCTCTAATAATCACAACATCCAGCCAAATAAACTGCAAACTGGCTACATGAGCATTTACATAACATGGATGATGCACTGTGCATGCGTGCATGTTCACATGCACACATGTGTGAGAACTAGCACCTAATGCATCAGACATACAAAACACTATCGCTGTCATCATCATCATCATCATCAATATGTTTTTATTTATTTTTTATGCCTTCCTTGGATTAGCTGGATTTTGTAAGGATTGGATACTGCAAAGAAGACATTGCAGCCACACGGCTGCACACACTCACCAGATGACTGTATGTGAAGACAAAGGAAGTGCTGATATGTATTTACTGAGCATATAACTATTTATATGTTATGTGATGACTGCTAATATGTGAAATCTTTGACACAGAGTGACTGAATGGTTGAGCGACTGCTCACATGAACCACCACAGACAAACATATACGTGGGAGATTATAAGCAAAGCATTTAGATATGCTAACATCTCACATATATACATGTATATATATATATGTGTGTATGTGTGTGCATGTGTATTCATGCATATCGTATGCATATATATATGTATATATATGTGTGTATATGTATATATATATATATATATATATATATATATATATATGTGTGTGTGTATATATATATATATATGTATATATATACATGTATGTATATACATATATATGTATATATATGTGTGTATATATATATATATATGTATATATATGTGTGTGTATATATGAGTATATATATTTGTGTGTATATATATGTATATATGTGTGTGTATATACATATATGTATATATATGTGTGTGTATATATATTTGTATATATATATGTGTGTGTGTGTATATATATGTGTGTATATATATATGTGTGTGTGTGTGCATATATATGTATATATGCACATATAACTATGTATAAATGTGTGTGTATCACACTCAAACTTAAATGTACACATCAAGAGGTACACATTGCATTCCCTCATCCTGTCTGTTATCTTTTTCCTTTTCTTATATAAAGGAACAAATTCCATTAATCCGTTGTTACTGCTTCACATTTAAATCTCGTGCAGACAACCTTTCATGAAGGTGATGTGAAGCCACAGCATCGTCTTTGCATTTAAAAGTATCGTTGCTCACAGAAGATGCTGCAGTGCAAAAGGAATTTGGTGAATTTTGGTGAAATTGTGGGAAGTAAAATGTCGAAACAAATATAGAATCAATTAGAGAGGGAATACAACGTTTGACATGATCGTGGATGTCGTTTGTGTGTTCATGAACAGGTGAATACTTGTGTGTGTTAATTAGCAGGACATTTCCAAAAGTGACTCTCAGGAGTGAAGACTCTCATGTATGAAATTCTTGGCCTTTCTGACAGTTAAAGATTTTTATAAACTCATGTACTGAGTCTTATTTCTCCTGTCTATTCCACAAACCTCTCTCATTACCTGCCTGCCTGTATGTCTGTATGTGTGTCTGTCTATCTGTCTACTATCTACTTACGTATGATTATATGTGCATGTGTGTGTATATGTGTTCATCTGTACATGTGGTTATATATATATATATATATGTGTGTGTGTGTGTGTGTGTGTGTGTACATATATATATATACATAAACACATACATGTGTGCACATATATATAGAGAGAAGATAAAGAGAGAGAGAGAGAGAGAGAGAGAGAGAGAGAGTGAGAGAGAGAGAGAGAGAGAGAGCAATAGGATTACGAAGAAAAGAGCAGAGAGTGTTTCTACAGAGAAAGCAAGTCAGTGTTGTATGGTGAGATGAATGGAAAACGAAATCAGAACAGACTTAGGAAAGTAGAAATAAAGGAAAAGTACATTGCTATTTGACATAAATCCTCTCTCTCTCTCTCTTATTTTCTCTTTCTCTCTCTTCACACACACACACATGTGTGTGTGTGTGAAGAGACTGAAAGATAAGTCCATTGGAAAAGGTGAGAATTGTCTACTGTGATTGCTACAGAGATACATTTGAAAGGACAGAAGGTGGAATCTTTAAGAATATGCTTCCTACCAAAACAATAAAGAAAACAAGAGAATCTGTCAAGCAAAGAAAACTATGAGACTTTGGAACAGGTGTTGTAAGATATAACATGGCATAACATCTTGTGTGTGTGTGTGTGTGTGTGCATGCGTGCGTGTGTGTGTATGTGTGTGTGCGTGTGTGTGCGTGTGTGTGTGTAGAAGTAGGGGGATAGTGCCATCTATTTCCAATATTCTGCAAAATCATGTCTGGCTGTGGTGAAATATTTACCTGGATTCAAAACAGGTGAGGGTTTGTGACAGGAAGGGCATCCAGCTGTAGAGAATGCGCCTCAATAAATCCCATTTGACCCATACAAGTACAGAAAAGTGAACATCAAAACGATGATGGTGGTAAAGGCACAGCTAAGCAATATTCTGCAGCCAATGGTAAAAACTGATTTGATTGGGGGAAGTGGTTGGCTGGTATATATTTTATTAACCTAGTAAAAACAACAAAAATAATCTTGGCAACAGCAGGATTTGAACTCAGAAGATTCAGCCAAAACTAAATACTGCAACTCATTTCTAACTGTATATTTGGCAATTCTACCATCCACCATACACCATTTTAATGCGCGTGTGTGTGTGGCACCTTGAAAGTTATATACTGGTTCGTTGGTGGGAGAAATGAATGCCTCAATAACAAATAAAAGATGAATGCAAGGAATTCTTGAAATGGAGAATTGGTGGTGAGGAAGGAGGATGAGGTTTGTGTGTGTGTGTGCGGGATGGTGGTGTGAATAAATGGAAACACATGGACAGCTCGAGTGAAATGAGAAAGTACGATT
>NC_142943.1:1901952-1910159 GCF_046866305.1 Octopus bimaculoides
AAAGTTGGTGCTTGGTATACATAATGGCATGAAATTTTAGAGGTTTTTATTTCATATCACTTTCAAATGAGAAGTTTATATCATACACCTGGGAGTGGCCTTACACAGGTTGGTGACTTTTCTTACCTTAAACTAGAACTCTAATCCCTCAGTTAGTATCACAATTTGGTCTTCTGCATTTTGTCGGTTGGGAACTTAAACTGTTGTCTTACTAGGTTTTTTTCAATGTCTCAGATTCTCTTTTGCTTTTGATGACTTGATGATGTTCAAACCAACCCTTAATAATGGCAAAATTATTTGGCTAAATTCTTCACTGTTTTCAACATTCATGGAAACAAAACAATGCACTTCAACCGAAATTTGGTTACAAAAGGGTTAATTACTCTCTCGATCCACTTTAATTACTTGAGCTAAAATTTCAATCATCAACACTAACTCTTTCTGCTGCCATTGTTTTTATCAGAATTCACAACTTGTGTTTATAATTTCAGAGTGTAAACAGCGATATACAACAGCTGTTTCTTCATGACATCCATCTTCTCGGATTTTCTTCGTTAAGCCTAATTGCTGTATCAACTGGCAATGAACCCCTAAAACACATGACATACTCATGAACAACTCATTTACAACTTGTTTTTTCCTTTCATATATCTCATAAAACCAATGTCAATATTTTTATCAGGTAAATTCTCAGATATGGGGAAGAGTGTGTATAAAGTTGACAGAAATGATCAGAGATAAAAGTGCAGTAGAGGTCAATAATGAATGATGAAAGAGCGAATGGTAGCTTGAGACACAGAAGGGTAATGTTGAATCATAAAAGAGGACATGGCTGATGAGTAGCTAAGATGGCAATAATAACAGGAGACCATGCAATCCTTTTATAATCAAGTATTGTGCTGGAGAAAGGACACTAATGGCAGTTGTAAAGAAAAGATGCAGGAAATACAAGTGATGGTGAAGGTAGGAACTGAACATGAGCAGATGTAGTTTTTCTTTTATTTCATGGTTAGTAAGGTTCGATTGAATAGGGAATGATGTGGTAGAGAGATGAGAGTGTATTGGCTGAGCAAGAATAGCACCAGGAGAAGAGTTAACAGGCACAGAATAGTCAAATGGCAGATATAGATGTAATATTCCAGCCTCCTTTCCTACCACTATTTTAACATGTTTCACCATGCTGGCATCGTTTTGGCACTTTTTGTATTCATTCCTTGGACTCTATTTGGGATTAAAGTCCCAAAAATCCATTATCAACATTCTAAAACTTCACAGTTTCACCTTCATGGTGAAGTGTTTTTAACTGGTGTGCTGGTGCCACATAACAAGCACCCAGTACCCTCCATAAACCGGTGGGCTTTAGGAAGGGCATCTAGCTATAGAAACCAAGCCAAAACAGACAACTGGAGCCTGATGTAGCTCCTTGGCTTGCCAGCTCTTGTTGACCTGTCCAACCCATGCCAGCATGGAAAACGGATGTTAAATAAGGATAATGATATGGGTATTCCTTGTTGACATTATGATCAGTTGCTCTGCACTTTTGAAGACCCGTGGAATATATAAATCCATTATTTGCAAAAGAGAAAAACAAGGCTGGGGAGAGAGAGAGAGAGAGAAAGAGCATCCTGCTGAAAATGCTGCTTTGAATAACTGCTTGCATAACTTATACGAGGGCGGATGGGAAGAATGGATATTAAAAGAAACGAATGAAGGAATGAGCTAATCATTTTAGAAAGCAAATTTCTAGGATATCTTTTGAAATATCTGACAAGTAATCATATCAGAGTTTTATAAAGGAATTACAAAGAAAGAAGGGAATTTAAATGAAATTAGGGAATTAAAGGTCATTTTGGTAAAGAAATATAATCAATAGTCTTTATTTTTTGCTATTTTTATAATTCATTTCATCCTTTTAATGTGTCTTCTTAGACATAAGAGATGCTTTTTCTGTAAGTAACTGGTTTTAGGATCTGTTGCCTTTCCAATCATTTGCCTAGAGTAAGTTCTATGAAATTGGTCAATATTTCCCAAAGGCAATATCAGCATCTCTTCTCTCTTCTACATATAGAATAAAAACTAAATACACATGCACACGAGTGCACATGTTGGTGCATGTTATTGCACACGTCTAAAATAGTCTCATTTCAAACTATATTTCTTCATTTGAAATCAATATATATTTTTTTCCCTCTCATACTCATGTTTATATATTCCTGTCACTACAAAGATTCTATTTTATGATATAAAGGCAGGTTAATACTAACTTTCTGAAATGTAATGATTTTGTCCAGAGAGCACATACTCCTCCTCCTCCTTCTCATCATCATCATTTTCTTCAGGATTGCTAGTGCATGAAACAAAGTTACCCTGTTTTAGTTGAAGACCTTTATGTTCTACATTCAAATGTATTTCAGATTTGTCCCCCGAGGTTGTGAATATTTGTAATTCTTGCTGGAATTTCAATATTTCTGGCTTCAGCCCTTCCATTCTGGTTATCTCTATTTGCAGATCTTTTTGGAAAACACTTTTGTTCTTGACTGTTCTCAATAACCATATTTTGTTGATTAGCGTTGATTTACCTGTCGGAGTGTGTTTTGGCTTTTCTCAGTGGCTCTGACCTTTTCTGCCCTATACTTATGCCACCTCTTTCCTGTGGCCTATAGAAGTGACTAAAACTGGACAGCAAGAGACAACATGGTTCAAGTATTTCTTTCTGTCTCCTACAAATTCTTCAATCACGTTATATCTTCTGCTTCATGACATTCTTTTTATGTCCTTTCGTTGTTTTCTTGTTGGAAGGCTTTCATCCTACATTACAATTAGGAATCATTTTGTGGTATGAATTTCTATGCTTGTTTCCACCCTGTTCAGTTTTCTAAGATATTGGCCATGTAGGGGTTTTTCTTCCTATCACTTTATCATGATACTCTGAAGTCCCATTTTTAGCTTAGGTTTCAAAATTTTGCCTTTTTGTAACACTTTTCCTTCACAACTATCAACAATTTTAGATTTTGTCTGTATTTGTTGATTTCTTTGCTTTGTCTATATTTTGTTGCTGTTTATGTTAGTTTTTCATTATTCTTTGATATATTTTTGTAGACTTGTAGTATATATTGTCTAATAGTAGCTTTTGTGATTTTCTGTTTCCATGACAAATATAAACTGTTGATATCGTATTTTGAGTAATGTACTCTAAATGTAAACATTCTTTTCTTTATTTTTCCAATCTAGCTTTTTTTCAATTATTTACCTTCCAATTAACAATATTATAACTATAATTTATTCCTGGGGTAACAAGAGTATTGATGACTGTTACCCTGTTGTATTTAATTCACTTTTAACTGTTAATCTATGTCTGTAGTATTCCTTTCTATTCTTTTGTTTGTGTGTACTGTATACCATCTAATTCATTGATTCCTAAATATTTGTAGGCTGTAATTCTCTTAGCTCAGTTTCTTCTTCTAGCATAATATTGGTTCTTAATTAGCTTCCATCTATTCAATATATCTAATCGTAATCTCATTTCAATTCATCTAATAAAATCCATGTACTATCTATAGCGGTGTTTTTAGTTGTTTACGATCTGCTGCGTACAACTTCAGGTCATCTAAGATGGTTGAACGCTCTATCACAGCATTGTTATCTAGTTCCAGTCCTGTCAGATGGTGTTATTCCTAGAAAGAAAAGGAGTTGAGGGAGCAGGCCACTTGGATAATTTCATTTCTTTTGTCCTTATCAGCAAAATTGCTTGAGAGTTACTCATATGTTTTATGTATCTTGTTACTGAATCTACCTTACTCATGACTGGTGTTCCTATTTGGGAAATACTGTCAAGCATCTTTGAGCAATCAATCCATGCTTACACCATTCTTTCTTTTTCTGCAGTCTTCAGTTTCAGTTTTGTTGATCAGTAATTAATCTTTACAGTAATATGAGCCTTTGCACCATTCTTTATGTTCTACAAAACAAGTCACTTTTTTTTGTGTGTCAAGTTGCTTAGTTACCTTCTGCAGTATTCTTACAGTTAAGGCTCTGAAGGTTGTAAAAGGCAAGTTTGGGTCTGTAGATTTTAGGGTTTCCTATTTCTGTAGTCTCTGAATTTTAAATGGCTCCTCTCCAGTGAACCAGTAAAGTGTTGTCTTTACCTCTTTTAATGTCTCGCTAAGCATCTCTTTTAGTTGCATATGTGTCCCCACTAAATATTTTAATCAGAAGTTTGAAACTTTATCATTTCCTGGTCCATTCCAGCTAGTTTTTCTACAATATCTGGTCTGCTTCATCTGTTTCTAACGTAACTCATTCAATTGTTGAGATATTGTCTGCATTGTTTTGTTGTTGTTGTTATTATTATTGTTATTATTATCATCTTTTTATCAAAGTGACACTGGGGTACAAATATATGAAGCCCAGTATACCCATCATGACTACCCATCTGATGAGGGTGCACAAGGCACATGCATTACAACCATATGTGCATGACATGGTGATCTCATATTAAGATTAACAGTGCATGATGTTGCAGGTTGGGCCCAGTTAGATTTTTCTTCAGGTCAAGTAGTCCATCCTGCATTATTATTATTATTATAAAGGCAGCAAGCTGCCAAGGTGAACTTAGCCCCTCATCCTTCCGGGGGTCAATTAAATATGGTATTGGCCAAGTACTGGTGTGTGATGGTATTGCCTATCTCCTTTCCAAAGAAACTGCTGACCTTGTGCCAAAATTCAAACCCTAGCACATCAGACGAAATGCTTCTTCATCCTTCATCATTTTGGTTCGATAAAACAAGTACCAGTTGATGTAATCAACTTGCTCCCTCCCTCCAAAATTGCTGGCTTTGTGTCAAAATTAGAAGTGTTATCATTGTTGTTGTTACTGTTGCTTTCGTCATCATCATCATCAGCAGCATCATTACTAGCCTCATTATTTTCTTATTAACACTATTATTTTAATAATAACATCATAACCAATATCTTAATTGGTTATCATTATCACCAACATTATAATTAAAATCGACTTCCAATTATATAACGACGGAATACTAAAAGTCTGATCACACATTATTTAGACAAGTTTTGAAACATCTCGTTAATGTCTCTACATGGAATCTTCATAATTTGTTGTTTCCTCTCTCTGGTTTAACAGAAAAAGATATTTCTTTCATGTAACGAAAGGTCAGCAACAGGTAGATTGTGAACCCCTGATGAGAGTTGGACCTTATCTGAACGTTTCTTGAATTTAATGTATTTATGAGTAATTGAGCAGTTGAGGGCTTTTCAGGTAGTGTCCTGCTTTGACTTGTTTTTGCTGACAGAAACGTTGTCAGTAATGGAAATAGAGGGTGGGGAGATACACAGGGATATTTTTATATGAATGATATGATACAATAAACAATATGTGGACAATGAGCAAATATAGAAGAATATAAAAGAAAATAATTAACAGGTTGTAACAAAAAGAAGAAGCTTATCTTTATTGCAATAGTTATTCAGGTAGATATTTTATTTATTTCAAATTTTGGCACAAGGCTAGTAATTTCAGTTACATCCCGAAATGATGAAAGGCAAACTTGACCTCAGCATAATTTGAACTCAGAATGTATGGATGAGTGAAATACTATAAAGCATGTTGTTTGGTATGCTAACACTTCTGCCATGTCACTGCCTTCAGTTAGATCTCTACTCATGTTGTAACATCTGTGGGGAGGCCATTATAGAACACATGCATATATTTATACAACGGAAAGAGTTCAGTGAAATTGCCATGAGGAATGGAGTGTTCAGTATATTTGACTGAATCTTTCTTCAGGCTAAAGATCACAGAAGGGAAAGAAAAGGAAAGAAAATCATCAATTTTTATCAGATTCTGCATATGCCTGAATGATAATAATAATAATAATAATAATAATAATAATAATAATAATTACTACTAATAATAATAATAATTACTAATAACATTGTAAAATACTTTAGGAATGAGAACCCAGCTTCCAAATTTCTCCAAGACACCTGATGAAGGCTGGAGGGTATGGCAGCTGAAACGTTGTGTTAACAACAAACAAGATGAGGACAAATATCCATCAAATGTACATAATGTAAATAATGTACATAATTGCTTAAATATAGAACTGTATTGTTTCTCTTTCTCCAAATGATACAAGTCCTGCTAATGCAGGTTACCACCGGTCACTCTCGATTCATCTTTATCTAATGTAACGATTACTGAGATGCTTGGAGATGGTTCTACACACATATACTCTGTACTCAAATCAAAGAAAGAAAGAAAGTGTTTCTACGTATCTTTTATCCTTTACTTGTTTCAGTCATTAGACTGTGGCCATGCTGGGGCACCAAATGAAAAAGTTTTAATCGAATAAACCTACACCAGTTTCAAAGCAGGGGTGGGAGGAAAAGAAACACATATTCAGACGCAGACACACATATATATACACATTATATGTATATATGGTAGGCTTCTTTCAGTTTCTGTCTGCCAAATCCACTCACAAGGCTTTGGTTGGCCTGAGACTGTAGTATAAGACATTTGCCCAAGGTGCCATGCAGTAGGACTGAACCTGGAACCATGTGGTTGGGAAGTCAACTTCTTACCACATAGCATCACCTAACGCACACACATTGCATACATACTTGCACTCATAGTTATACATACACACCCACATTGCACTCTAACATACAGAAATAGTTCCACCTCAAAGCAAGAAGGAAAGAAGTTGTTTTCATGGTAGCTCAACATGCTAGAAATAGCAGTCAAAGCTCTTTCAAACCAGACCCTACCATTTCTTTGTTTTTAAAGGAACGCTGTAGTGGATGATGTAGTCCCAAATATATTTTGCCTGGAAAGACTGGATTTCCATTCACAGCTCTTGACAACAACAACAACAACAACTAAAAGCACATTTCATACAAGCTGACTCTGAACTTCTTAGCAGGTGGGGGTGGAGAGCAGGCCGACAGGAAGTCCTCAAGTCCTTGCACCTTGAGGAGAAGTTAGAATATTAACATCATGATGATGATGATGATGATAGAAAAAATACAAAAAGAGAAAAAATAGGCAAATTAAATTTGATGATGGAAGGTAGGAATTTGGTTTAGCATTAACAGAAATTTTGAATGTTAGTTCATTCCACTCACCTTGGTATATACACCCTGTATCAGGTGAGTACACACCCTGTATAAGAATATTAAAGCATTAATTTCAGGTAGTTTTCCAAGAGTGCTGTGAAATACATAGACATCAAATTATTGAAAAATTTTAAAAAATTATCATTAAATTCTTAAGAATTTCCTTTCTATAGCCTCAGATATTTGAAATTAAATTATATACACAAGTATATGTGTACATGTGGGTGTCTGTATACACACGTTTGTACATTTGCTAAGGGCTTAAATAACAGAAAATTAAGAAGTTCATGGATAAAAATGTTCACTTCACAACAATGCTGTCCTGGGTTCATTTCTACAACTCACTACATTGGACAAGTATCTTACTTTTTTGCCATATCAATAACTCGTGAGCAATACACACATATATATATACATATATATATATATGTGTGTATATATGTGTGTTTGTATGTATATATGTATGTGTATGTATGTATATATATATATACATATATATGTATATATATATATATGTACATATATGTATATACATGTGTATACATATATATATATATATATATATATATGTGTGTGTATGTATATATATATATATATATATATATATGTGTGTGTATGTATATATATATATATATATATATATATATATATATATGTGTGTGTATGTATATATATATATATATATATATATATATGTGTGTGTATGTATATATATATATATATATATATATATATATATATATATATATATATATATATATATATATATATATATATATATATATATATATATATATATATATATATATATATATATATATATATATATATATATATGTGTGTATATATATATATATATATATATATATATATATATGTGTGTATATATATATATATATATATATATATATATATATATATATGTGTGTATATATATATATATATATATATATATATATATATATGTGTGTATATATATATATATATATATATATATATATATATATGTGTGTATATATATATATATATATATATATATATATATATGTGTGTATATATATATATAT
>NC_142943.1:1915659-1963159 GCF_046866305.1 Octopus bimaculoides
CAGTTAACAGCAAGAACAACATCAACAAACCAGCCTGTAGGTGGACATGCAGTTTACTAGAAATAACAGCTGCATTCTTTTCGACTCACGCACTGACGTCAGAAACTAACAAAAAGGACACGTAAGGTGACATAGTCCAGTGTATATTAAGAAAAAAATGGGATGATTACAGCTGGAATAATGTGTTTGGTAGTCTGGTTCAATAGCATCTCTAACTCCCACCACATTATACAACAACAACAACAACTGCGCTTTCCTTTGCGTGCCGTAATGTTTGCCTTGGATTCATTCGTTGATTTCGGCGGGGTGTTCATGGGATCGGCTGCATTTGATAAATAAACAATGGGTAGAATGGGAGGTGGGGCAGGGGTGAGATCTATATTCTTCGTTCTGTAAGAAATCCAGTATAATTATATTTTATTAATAAACATCTCCGAAATACGAAAAGCAGGAATTATCGTCATTGTTTGTAGCAGTAATTGTTGTTGTTGTTGTAAACATTTCTTACTGCATTTCCCCACCCCACCCCACCCCACCCCCACCCAACGCTTCTCTGTCCTCTGCCGGCGCCTGCGATAGAATTGGCGACAGCAACGTATTCCTTTGTTATTACCGTAAAAAAATATACAAAAGTGGCCAACATCGTAAAAGAGAAGTTAAATTCGCAATGAGCTGACTCGGCGAACCGGGTTCGTTTCTCAGCTGGATTTCTTTCACTTGGCTCATCTTCGAAAAGTAAATAAACGACATATTTACCATTTCTCATCCGCTTCTACAGAAATATTTTATTTCTTTTTTTTTTTTTTACAAATGTCAAAGCAATCCAACAACCTCTGCTTTGATTGGTACACTAACGATGCTCTCAGCGCTACGTCTATCTTACTAATAACCAACATTGGCGTCTGCTACTACTGCATCTGCAACAGAACAACCAGCGAGACACTGTGTGGTCGATATACATTGCTAGAAATGCCAACCAAATACCTTCAAATCAAACGATATCGCTTTCAAAACAAGGGAAGACTACACATGAGAGATTGTAATGCTAAATAAATAAACCTGCAGGATGGTCATAGCTAGAAGGCCTTTTGTCATAGGTCTGTTAGACGCTGGCTGACCTGGGGCTAAACGACGACAAAAATAATAAATTCTACTACGGAAGCTCACAGTGATCGGTCTGCTTGTTAGAAATAGCAGACGATTTCCCTCGAATCACACCCAACTGTCTTAGAAAAAGGAAAGAAAGGACATACTGGAGGATGTAGTCTAGTCTAAGATATACGGAAAGTTGGGGTGGCCACAGTTTGAATGTCTTTGATTCAAGCACTGCAGGACGAAGATTGACCTGCGGTTGAACTACTACTACTACTACTACTACTACTACTACTACTATTCTTTTTACAACTGATTTAAGCATCAAAACAAAGATGTGGCTTCTAAAGAACAACCTTTATATGTGTATGTGTGTGAGTGTATACACACACACGTACACACATGCATACAAATGTGTGCATACACATGACATGTATTTGCAGAGAGATAGATAGATATACAAAGTGATTTGATCATACACAGACATGAAACAAGAGATGCACATTTTTTTTAATAGAAATCTGTCTGTCTGTTTGTGTGTGTGTGTGTATATATATGCATACACGCTCACGTACACATATATATATGGTCAATTCAAAGAACAAACAATTAAAACACACACACGTATATATATATATATATATATATATATATATATATACATATATATATATATACATTTATGCGTTTAACTGTGTATGAAGGTTTTATTATAATTTTTACAGATAGTTCCTATTCCTTCCCAAAATTTCACTTTTTCCATTTTGGTTTAATTTCCAACAGAATTCTTCTAGTTTTTTTTTTCCCTTCAATATCAAATCATCCATCTACACACGTGCTTACGCTAGGATATACGCAAATGTAAAAAAAAGTACTCAATACATTGAACTGAGCTTCTAAATTTTTACTAAGTTCATGATTAGCTTATGTCAGGAGTTTCTTTGGTCAACCCATCTCTCCCAGGTGCAGGAAACTAACGAGGGACTGAGATAGAGAGAGAGAGATAGAGAGATAGAGAGAGAGAGATAGAGAGAGAGAGAGAATTACCAACTTGACACAAACACATATATACATATACGTACATATCTTCATATAAACATCACATGCTCCTACACAAGTGTCTCACAAGCATACACCATGGGAAATTGTTTAACCCTTTCACTTCATCGCTCCCACTGTGGTACTAATGCTATAGAGGCACATCTTCCAGATTGACGCAGTCACGTTTTACAGTTGTCCAGTCACCCCTTTTTTTTTTTACCCCTCATCAGAAACTTACTGCTCCATTAAAATAGTAGGATTGTTTCCAAACTGAGTGAAATGAACTGTCCTACAGTTGAGAGTTAGACATCAGCTGCCTCAAAGAAGAGAGAGAGAGAGAGAAAGAGAGACAACTGGAGTGAGAGAGAGAGTATATGTATGAGAAAGAGAGAGAGAGAGAGATAGAGAGAGCAGAATCGGCGTGTTGTAGTATCATATCGTACCTTGTGGACTAACCTGAATACGGGCAATACAGTATATATTATATACTTATTTAAAGTATATATACACACATATATATATGCATGTACAGACGTATATATATATGTAAGCCTCTAGGATAGTGTCAAATTGCACAAAGATTGAAATCTCGGTAGGTTGCAAGAACTTTGTATACATCTGTATGAGTTTGTGTGCATTCTGTAATTTTGCACGTGTCTGTGTGTGTGTGTGTGTATGCATGATATCAGTGCGGAAACTTTGTGTATAAGTCTATGTTTATGCAAGTGCACTCACACACAAACACATACATACATATATGAAAGTGTGTGTGTGTATATATGTATGTATATAAATATATGTGTTAATGCATATTTATCAGATCTTTTCATATTTTCTTTTTTCCAAAGCAGATACTGAAGACGGTTATATTTGTGTGTATATATGAATGCTTGCATGTATGTATATATGTTTACTTGTATGTATGTATACATGTATGTATGCATTTGTGTATGTACGTATGTTTGAACATATGATGTTGGTATGCCTGTATGTATGTATATATGTATACCGGTAGATAAGTATGTTTGTGTGTAAATATCTATGCATACATATGTACATGTGTATGCATTCATGTGTGCTTGCACTCACTCAGGCATATTCTTGTAAATTTCTGAATGTAACTGTATATAAAAAAATTGTGTATATATGTATACATATATATATATATGTGTGTGTGTAAATGTAGTACTTGCTTTTTCTCCATTAATCTGTCGATAATAATGTATAGCAACCTATTGCATTATGTACACCGTACTATAAAGGTCTTGAATTGTAGGTGAATATATAAAGTCAGATACATATATAGTGGTGCATATAGGACAGGCACACACATTATATATATATATATTTAATGTGTTTGTATATATATATATATATATATATATATATATATATATATATATATATATATATATGTGTGTGTGTGTGTGTGTGTGTGTGTGTGTGTGTGTGTATGTATATATAAATAAATATGTATGTATAAATATATATATTTATATATATATATATATATAATGTGTATGTATATATATGTGTGTATGTATATATATGTATGTATAAATATATATATATATATATATATATATATATATATGCACATACCTAAGTCTGTATATAACCTGCATATATTCTGTATGCCTAAAAATATTGATTTGTTATAAAGTAATCACATAACTTTTTTTTATATAATTTTCTGAAACAAGGAAATATAAAAAAAAAAACAGAAAAAAAAACCCATTCGATATGCCCCTCCCCTCCACTCCCACCAATTTATTCCACATTATTGATTATTTCTACTTCTTTGATTAATCAAAACATTCCATTTTATTGTGTAACTTATTTAGCATTTCTACTTCAATATTCTTTTTTGTCTTTTCCGATGAAGAATTTAAGAAATTAACTCATAATGATTATCTAATTAAAGAAAAAGGAAACCAAAAGATTAATAGAAATAGAATAAAGCAAGTTTTTCTTTCCTTGGTTACTGAGTCATTTTTCTTTAAAAAAAAAAAAAAGGCTATTTATTGTTTTATGTAATTATTACTTGCTGCTATTAATAACAAATTTCTTTCACCTTCAAAAGGTCTTTTTCTTAGAAAAATATTAATAGCAATAGTAAACACCACTACACCCATAATAGCACGGATTTTCATGCTGATGTTGTTATCATTGTCACATTTGTGGTGTGGCCGCTTAATTTTATGACTTTCTGCACAAAATACTATTACATGCAGGCACTACCATCACCACTTATTCATCATCGTTATCATCATCGTCATCACCATTATCCTCAGTATTATTGTTGTCGTCATCATCTTCGTTACGATCATTATCACTAGCATCATCATCATCATTGTGATTATTGTCATTATGAACATCGTTATCATCTTCATCGTCATTGTCATCATCTTTGTCATCGCTTTTCTTTTTTTGCATTGTCTAACTTTATTGTCCCATCCAGTACTTAATACAATACGTGATTGATCTAGTTTGTCGCTGTTAACCATTAACCTAACAATATCTTCAGGAAGATATTCACAAGAGAGGAAAAAAGAAGAAAATGCATCCACCCATCCACAACTTGGATGAGGTAAAGATTTGTTTTGTACATGTGTTCAATTGTGAAAGAAAATACAGCAGCTGTGTTTGTAGTAGTAGTAGTAGTAGTAATAATAATAATAATAATAACAGTGAAGATATTCATACAAACATGCATGTACACATGTAGCTTGATATTAAAAATTAATGTTCGGTAGTGATGTAACTGCAGTGAAAACACACGGTGTTTGACTAAAGTGAAGAGAAATTAAAAGCTGGAGGTAACATACTGATAGTTTGAGATGGCAAAAGAGAAAGAATGTGACAATGAATGAATGAAGAAGAAGAAAGGAAGAGAGAGAATGAATGAATGCGATGAGATGTAAGAAAAAGAAGAAAAAATAAAAAGGGAGAAAAATGTGAAAGGATGGAGAGAATAAGAGAAGGGAGAGAGAGAGAATGGAAAGAAGGAATAAGAAATACTAAGAGGAGGAAGGGAGAAATGAATGGAAGAGAAGAAGACTTTGACTGGTTGCATGTGAGGAAATCTGGAAAATTGTCTTGAGGAGAGTGTAGCTGTACAGTCATTTGTTTGGCTCCGTTACGTGAGGCTTGCCGATGAATAAATACTGCAAGCAAATGTCTCCTCACAGCAATTGATTTACTTTATACAACAATCTGTTCACTCTAAAGTCAATGATTCTAGCTAAAAATACAACGCTGACATGTGCATTGCATGTAGTTATGGGTGTGGGTGTGTGTGTGTGTGTTTATCTATCTATCTATCTATCTATCTATCTATCTATGTGTATGTATGTGTGTCTGTGTATATATATATATATATGTATATGGACATTGTGTGTGTGTGTGTGTTTGACGGTAAATATACTCTTACTAAAAGTGAAAGCATTTCTTATTTACAACTAAAAGTTGGGATGCTGGCAAAAGTGAAAGTAAAGATATACATATTCAGTATCTTTATCATCCTGTTCATTTAACATCTGCTTTTCCATGGCTCCATGAGTTGGACAAAATTAGTTGGACTAAATTTTCTCTAGCTGGATGCCCTTCCTGTTGCTAACCCTCACTTGTTTCCAAGCAATATTTCTCATGGCCAAACAGGCTTTTATAGATGACTAGAAACAAACTGCATCACTTGTAGAATGGTAATGCTCATTTACAACCATCATGTGATGCCAAGACAATGGTATACACACACACACACACACAGCCTGGGACTATAGTCGAAGACACTTGACCAGGGTGCTATGCCACAAGACTGAACCCAAAACCACATGGTTGGAAAGCAAACCTCTTAACCACCCAGCCATGCCAGCACACACACACACACACAACGGAGGCCTTTTCTCTTCTAACCCCAGGTCAACCAGAGCATTATCAGTGGATTTGGTAGACAAAATCTGAAAGAAATTTGTTGTGTGTGTGTGTGCATGTGCTTGCCCCTCACTTTCTTGACATTGTGTGATAATTGTAAACAAACATCACCATCATACAGGCAGTGTTCCTTTGTTTCAAATATTCCTTGTAAGTGTCCTACAAAGGGAAATATTACATACTTGGAAACGGGTGAGGGCTGAGAGTAGGAAGGGCCTCCAACCATAGAAAATCTGGCATAGCAAATTCCATCTAGCCCAAGTAAACATGGAAAATTGCATGTTAAAACAATGATGATTCCAGTTTCTATCTCCTCGTCCATCCATCCATCCATCCAACCAACCAACCGTCTGTGCATATATCTTCCCATAGGTTATTAATCCATATCTGATCCTGGACATCAATGTTTGACCTTATGTAATGTACTGGACCATGTTCCATGAAGAGAAATAATTGATGCTGCCAGGCTGCAATAATGATGACACTTGTAACAATTCCTAAACATTGCTTTGATAATCTTTTAATTTATATCAGAATGTTTTAAAAGTGAGACAAGAGGTGGGGGTGGGGATGAAGTGGGTGGACTTAGAAAATGGAAGACAATGTAAAAGTGTGATGGTATTCTTGGAGCCAATAACTGCAATGGGTTTACTTCTCTGATAACCATTTCTACTTAAACCATTTATAGAGGTCAAGATTCATTGTTGTTTTATTGCTTTTCTTTGGAATGGATTCATGCTGTTTTATCAGTGGCATCATATTTACCCTGGATTCCAAAGTAATGTGCAAGATTGAATTTTTCTGCTTACTTTTCATTGCCAATTAAAAGTGAGAAGAAGCTTTTCAATAAAAGACATGCAGGCTTATCTTGAGATAAGATGATGTTTGTGGCAAACGAAATGATAAGCTGGTTTTATCAGTTCTTTGGATCAAAACCAAATAACTAGCTTACTATTTTAGCTGTGTTTGTTGTTTCATGCCAAAATCTTTCTTAGATGTCACAACAAAAACAGATCCAGGGAAGCCATCTGCAGGAATCTATAAAATGGTCTTCATAGTTTCTGTAGAAAGTTGAAAGATAAATATTTTGCCATTTCATGAAAATGTGAACAAAAACTACTGCAAAAGACACCCTGTTTGTGTTACTGGCTGTATATTTCTTTCATGGCTAGTTTGTAACACACACACACACATACACACTCTGTCGTATCAAGTGAGATAGCAGCATGAGGAAATGCTTACATGGATGGTTGTTTCACTGGGAGTTAGAATTGTTAACACATATAAAAGAAAAAACATAAGAAATAGTTTTTAAAATCTCCTCCCCCATAAATGAAGCAACATGTTGGGTGATGTAGGTTGAGGTAGTTTATGTCTGAAGAAAGATGGGACAGTCATGGCTGGTATACTTTCAATTGTAAGTTTATTTAGTCAGGGTTTATCTCTGATTAAACAACAATAAAAGTCTTTCTTGACACTGTACCATTGGTGTTCTCAACCATGGCTGAGCTGGGATTACACAACAACAATTCTTTAAATGCTACTCAAAATCTCATTTGTTATGCTCATATCTAATTATTATATTTTCATGTTAAGATAACAAGCTGGCTGAATTGCTAGCACTTCGTCCACCTTTATGTTCTGAGTTCATATTCTGCAGAGGTCAACTTTACTTTTCATTCTTTCAGGGTCGATAAATAAATACCAGTTGGACACTGGGGTCAATGTAATTGACTTAACCCCTGTACTAGTATTGTTGGCTTTGTGCCTAAATTTAGAAGCAATATTATGTTTTTACATTTATTTTAATAGCCTGTTTGTTATAACAAACATATTAAACTCATTTGTTACTTTTCTCATTAATTTTATTTCAAAAATAAATTTTTTATTGTTACAGTCATGTTTTAAGGTTAAAACTAGTGGATAAATTTGGTATTTCAATCTTTTGCTCAATTCTGAATTTTAATTTTTGCTGGTTTCTGCTTCTTAAAGAAATGTAGATATTATTAAAACAACAACTGTTATTTCATTGCAACAATTTGGTTGATTATAATTAGAAAATGTTGCCTTGAAATACATAAAGGTAAAAAATAATATATAGAAGAGGTTTTGTTAATACATGTGCTTGATAAAAATGATTTTGTTACTCTTGCTGTGCAGCTGTTCTTGGTCTAAAGAGAAATATAAATAAATTAGAACAAGTTTATTTCATCTTTGCTTTAAATATACCAATCTTAATAAATATAGAACTTTCAGTTTCAAAGAACTTTTGAAAGTAACATTATTCATAAAATTCTACACAGTTACTTTTCTACATCAAAACACTGTTTATGAAATATTGAAAGCAAAAACCATATTGTAAGTTATATGTAATTAATAAATTCCAAACAAGAAGTCATAGAAATATTTTAAAATCCACATCAGCTTTGCATCATTAAAGAAAAACTAAGATGAAGGAAATGATAGAAGTTAGTAAGCTACCTACTTTACTATATTTAACTTGTCAAATATACGAGCTCTCTTAATATTAATTTTCAGAGACTAATTACAGAAATTATTTTTTTGAAGGATTTTCAAAAGGAAAAAGAAATCTGATTCAGTTCGTTATGTATTTAATCAAAATTTATTTAGTAATAATATATGTTTTGATTAAAAACGATTTCATCATATGTGGTGTTTCAGAGTTCAAACCATACTGAACTTTGTCATTCATCCTCATGGAATTAATAGAGAGAAATCAGGTGCCAAGGTTTTCCTATTACAGAATGATCCCTAGGATAGAGCCTCTATAGGGTCACTCGACCTGCTAGAAATAGCAGCCAAGTATCCTCTGTGTATTACAGTGTGAACGTGGTAATTGGATAAACATTGTATGGATGTTGACTGGATACACAGACACAGGGTGTAGATGTTCAGTGGATATGATTACATTGTGAAATATTCAACTGATACATTAATGAATAATTTAAATTAGAAAATTATTTTTGCAAATTGTATCTTAAAAATACCAATATCTTGGACAATAATATCAAGAAATGGAACTTTAGAATGGCTGTTAATGTTGGTTAATTACAGAACATTTTTGATTTGACAAACTCCTGATCAAAGATTCTTCAGCAGTGATAATACCAAACCTTTGCTTTTTTTAATCTTTGGTGTATTTAGGACTAGATTATCCAGTACATTTTTATTTTTTAAGATGACAGGATATGAATGTAGAGGGATTTTGCTGCTATTTCATGTTGGGCGGGCCATCATATGGAGGCACCCTCATTTGCTTCATAAAAAACAGGTTATTTTATTGAGGAGATATTTGCTTTACAAGTAATCATATAGACTTTCTTAAAAGCTTATGCCAGACTAAACTGCAAAACAAAATTTGTAGCTGCTTTATACGTATGTATATATATATATATATATATATATATATATATATATATATATATATATATATATATATATATATATAGAGAGAGAGAGAGAGAGAGAGAGAGAGAGAGAGAGAGAGATATAGCTATAAGTATGAAACATATTTTTCACCCCAAATAATTTTGACTTTAATATATGTTTACTTAGATTTTTAGATTTCATGATAATAGCAAAAAGGAAATAAAAAAAAAAAACACCGGAAATTGAACTCACTACAGAAACATGGAAATTTTGTGAGAGACAGTTATGTCACCGGATTTAATATTAACTCTATTTCAGAGAAATTTTCTTTGAATGATAGACATTAATGACATTGGAACATTAACTAAAATATATTAGTTTACTACTAAATGCAGCCTAACATTAACAGGAGCTTAGTCTTTTCAGTTTCATTTCAATTAAAAGAACTGATCATGTAGGTACAGGTGTGGGGGTGTGGTAAGAAGTTTGCTTCTCCACCACACAGTCCTGAGTTCAGTCCCAATGCTTGGCACCTTGGGCAAGTGTCTTCTACTACAGCCTCAGGGTGACAAAAGCCTTGTGAGTGGATTTGGGAGAAGGAAACTGAAAGAAGCCAGTCGTATATGTGTATGTGTGTGTGTTGGTAGGTTTGCATCTCCATAACTTAGCACTTTGGTAAAAGGGATTGATAGAATAAGTACCAGGTAGAATAAGTACTGAAGGAAAAAAATACTGGAGTCAGTCTGTTCAATTAAAAATTTGAGATGGTGCCCCAGAACAGTTAAAAGACAAAAGATGGAAAAGCAAAAGTTACCAAAATTATTTGAGCAAACAACTTCAGAAGCATTTCCAGAGTTAATTAACCCTAATTTAGACAAACGTATTATGCTCTGCAGATTTGTGTGTAATGATTTATTGATAATGCTTAATTAAAGAAGCAGAAAAGATAATGTATACACGCGCGCGCACGCACACACACACACACACACACACACACACACACACACACACACACACACACAAATAATGGTTATATGTGGAAGATACACACGAGTAATAAGGCACTTTGGAAATATATTTTCTCAAATGCTATGGAGGCTTCCTGGATTTAGAAGATAGTTTCCGTTACCTGGGTAACTGGATTAGCAGTGACAGAGGATACTCTGAAAGTATAATTACCAAGAAGGGATTATAGAAAGTTCAGAGAGCCATTACCTCTGGTCTCTGTCACAGTGAAAGACAGAATGTATGATGCTTGTGTACGAACCACAATGTAACATGGTAATGAGACGTAGTCTCTGAATGCAAAGGAAAATACAAAGACTAGAGAAGAATGAAGCTAGTGTACAGCAGGGAATGTTCAATATCAGTTTGTCTGTACAACAAAGTGCTAAGGTATTGAGAGAAAAGCGAGACAGAAGAGGAGCCAGACATTGTGTGCGAGAAGAGTGTGCTAGTTTGGTCATGTATTGCCGATGGCTGAAGATAGCTACATAAAGTGATGGTCACTTAAAGTGGATGAAACGTATGAAAGAGGGAGATCCGGGAGGACATGGATGAAGTGGAAATGGCATATCCCATGATGCTGAGCCTCATGGAGGAAATGACATGATTTGCAGTGCTCAACGAGAGCAATTCATCAAGGTAAATAAGAGGGTCTAAAACATTTTGTCTACTCTTGTAATTGCTGGGTTCTGTCCCTTTACCCTGTCTCATCTAGTCTTCCCATCCACCCCCTTCCCTCAACCATCCCTGGCTTATGTTACATCCCCAAACTCTTTGCCCTATCATTTACAACCTCCCCACTCACTTCCACCCTCATTATCATCTCTTCCCCTTTACCTCCAATTATTCCCCCACCCCTTACCTGACATAATTCATCTCAACATCTCACATACCTGCTATCATTTCCCAGCATCCTCCTGTGTCTGTCACTGCACCCACCTTTTTGTACCTAGACATCTTCCTCCCTTCTGCTCCCACACCTTGCTCATCAATCCCCTACTTCCTGATCTATTATCCCTCAGCCACCTTTATTTCTCTCACCTTACCCCACCCCACCACACTGATATTTCCCATTAAGCCACACCTCTTCTCCTGTTCATTCCTCACTACATTCACCTCACCCCCCATCTCTAATGATATGCTACTCTACCCTCACACTCTTATAACCCTCATCCCCACTGTCTCTAGCATCTGGTCCTTGATGGGGGTGGTTTCCTCTGGCACCCCATGACTATTATCTTATCTTCTACCCAGCTACTCCCACCCACTCATACATCATGCAGGGTGGGGGACTAGCCACATATCTTCTCTATAGCTTTTGATGGATGTTAAACAATGATGGATGATGAGATATATACCCAATGATAGATGTATGGTTAAGTGGTCTACTTTATAATCATGAGGTTCCAGGTTCAATTTCAGTGCACACACAAGTGCCTTCTTTTATGACCTTGAGTTGACCCAATTCCTCATGAGTGAAATTTAGTAGAAAGAAACTGTGCAGAGGTCTGCTGCATATCTAATGTGTGTGTTTTCACATTGATGTTATTTGGGCTGTAGTGATGATGTTTATGGCTTTCATAAACAAAATGCCTTGCATCAGTTCAACATGCAAAGATGTGGAATAAAGTACCTTATCTGAACTCATGTTAGAACTGGTTTTAGGAAGGGCATCGAGTTGTAGAATACTGCTTCAAGAAGTCTCATCCAGCCCATGCCAGCATGGAATATAGTGGATTTAGAAGCCAGAATACTCCACTTCTTCTTGTCCTGAGTTTTGATCTTTGGTACAGTCCAAGTGTGTCCTGCCTTCTTGGAATTCTCCTCTTGTATCCTAGACCAGTTATAATTACACCACTTCTCTATTTTCCTGAGGGATTCCATATAAGATCCTGCCTGGTAATGTTTGTTACAGATTTCTGGAATGCATGTCCATTCCATTCTCTGTTGTCTTGGTATCACCCTGCACCACACACACACACACACACACACGAGTGTGTCTGTGCATGTATGTTGCAGTATAATGTAATTTGATACATTTTTTTTTTTTTGCATTTTCCCAAGAATATAAAAATTATCATTTTGCAAATAATAGGAAAGATTGATAAATTTTTTTGTTATTCTTGATGGAATTGTTCTGAAAATTATCTTCTGAAATATTACACAGTTCATTCTATCCCAGTGTGTACTGCAAAAAGAACAAATTTTTTCAACTACTTTCACATAGAGAAGGTTACTATAGTAACAAATAAGGACAAATCTTTTTCCAAAATATTTTTGGCATTATTAGATGTTGGCCTTAGTGAAAGGAATTGTGTGGTGGATCAGACTGAAAGAGCTGAAAACAGATAATTTCCTCTTTGGTCAGGCCCTCATCAGCTTTTTCAAGTTTCACTTGGAAATGAAGGTGAGGGTTAGAGAGGGAAGTGATGCCTCCCAGCAATTTTTATCAAGAGTTTGGTGAACAAGGCAAGAATGGTCTGAGTGAGCAGGCCTACTCTGAGCATGTACTTGGAGGTCGAAGGAAGATGTTGTGGAGAGGGCACTTGCCCTTGTGGTCATGGTGACCTTGTTTCTGTGGGGTCTCCACAACTAATCCTAAGAAGTCTCTCACTTTCCAGGAATTTTTTGTTGCTAGAATTCATATTATCGTTTTTACTGTTTGGATGCTTTTGTTTATGTAACCCCACATTGTAGTCTTCTGTATCATCCCTAATGTGTTTTTTTTCTGAACACTTAGTGGTAAATAAAGGAAGCGCTATTAATCAATGGTTTTTAATATATTAATGGTAAATTAGTTTTCTGATCGTTATTCTTTTTCTCTTGTATATTAATTTCATTGATTATTTATCAAGGCAGAGGAATCATTATTGGATCCAATCTTATGCTTGATTCAAACTAAGATCAAATATTTCTGGAGCTTAATTTCATGATAATCCTATCAAATATTACTAATTAACTAATTACAAGAAAATATGGGAATAAAATGTAAGACTACCTAATTTTGCTGCCTTATGATTAACTAATTTTCTGCCTTCATATATATTCTGCCCCTTTAATTGATAAATATTTGTTGAAATTCAAATATGAAGCTTGCGTATCATAAAACACATTTTTCCCGTCTCAAAAATTAATTTTAAATATTTCTCAGGATTTATTTCTTCATTTTATTTCTGAGTTTTATCCTTATTTTTTCTCTTCTATCTTTTGCTTGTTTGTCATTAGATTGTGGCCATGCTAGAGCACCATCTTGAAGAATTTTACTCAAATGAATTGACCCAAGTATCTATTTTTTTGTTTTTTAAAGCTTGGATTTTACTCTATCAATCTCTTATGCTGAACTACTAAGTCATGGGGATGTAAATACACCAACACCGGTTATCAAGCAGTGGTGAGGACAAACACACACACACACCATGAGCTTCTTTCAGTTTCCATCTACCAAATCCATTTGCTAGGCTTTGGTCGGCCTGAGGCTACAGCAGAAGATACTTGCCCAAGGTGCCATGCAGTGTAAATGAATCTAGATTAATGTGGTTGGGAAGAAACATCTTATCTGACAGCCATGCCTGTACCTATTTTATTTATTTTTTTTTAAACGAAGTTCTATTCATTGTTGTATGTGTATGTGTGTATATAGATAGATAGATAGATAGATAGATATATATATAAATAGATAGATAGATAGATAGATAGATAGATAGATAGATAGAGATATATATAAATGGATAGATAGATAAATAGATAGATAGATAGATAACATATAGATAGATTCCTATATTCCTCCAGCTACTGCAGTGGTATTTCTTGCATTGGCCCTTGTCCAGCTTCATTTCAGCTCGATAACAATTAGAGAACAAAGTCTGTAGTTATCAATATATTTATGATTATTATTAACATTGTTTTTAACATGGAATAATGCTGCTGGCAGATAGCAAGAAAGAAAATGGCAAAGTAAACACCGTCCTTTCTTCAGAGAAAGACATATTTTGTTGCCAAAATGGACCAATCGAATGACAATAGACTATCTACAGAATTTTGCCCTGGGTATTCCTGTAACGATGCCATATTATGAAGGTTTGTTTAATGTTATTGTTTTGGATCAGTATCACTATGCATCAAGAAATTCCTGAGGCTATGTGTAGAAGTAAAACTACAGTACAGATAAATTATCATTTGGCTTACATTTAATGTAAATAGCAGAGCAAAATTTAGATAATGCTCTAAAACAATATACTGTATTTTTTGGTTTTGTTTCGTTTTTTTCTCTTTTGCTTTTGTTCATATTATAACAGTTGAGAGCTAAAATATTTTAAATTCTTTGTTTATTTCTGTGTATGTTTATTTATACACAACATTGTTAAAGTAAAATGGTTAAGTGCTACCCTGGATAATGCGCTGTTACATAATCTTACAAGACTAATACGAAGTAAATGTTACAAAGGGAAAAAGAAAAAAAATGTAAGAAAAAGTAAAATAGTTACAAAAAAGTTACTGAGAGATATCAGGAGTAACTAAACCATCATGAATTTTCCAATGATAACCATCATCATCATCATGTCCATTTGTCAGTGCTGGTATGGGTTGGATGTTACCTCTCCAGCACAGCATCTCCCCCACTTGTTGTTCATAAACATCTCCATCTTCTTCTTCCAGTTACTTTACTTTCTCATGTCCCTTTGTTGTTTTTTTTTGTAGGTTTTTTTATTCATTTTTACCAAATTGTTGTCTTCTGTTACTCTCACCTCTTCGTACTAGCCCAGTCCTCCCTTCTCTCAGCTTTGGCTTGCTTTGTCATACGTGCACTTTAACACTTTCGATACCAACCTATCTGAGACTGGCTTTGGTTCTCCGATTGAAATTTCCTGTTTTACAATTATCTAAATTAAAGCCTTCCATTAAAATCTCAAATCAGTTTATGTGGCAAACACCAGCTTAATAATAATGATAGTTATTTTACTAAATTCTTCATTATTTTGAAAATTAATTGAAAAAGCGGCAGTGTATTCAACAGATATATGGTAACCAAAGAAATAAGGTTACATAACCAGCGGAGCATAAATAAATGGCTTTATCACACTCACACAAGACATAAATATGTCGTTTCTTTTTTTCTATCTTACAGCAGTAATTAACAGTTACAATAAGAGTTGTTATTAACCTAATGAGGGTTCATAATTATACTCATTATTGTAATGATGATGCTTGTAATTATAATTGTCATGTAATTTATTCATAATTCATTCATGGTAAGCAGGGTCATCAGAGATAATAATGTTTCCACTGTTTTAATTACATTAAAAGATTAAACCTCATAATGAGGTATTATTGGTTACAGTGTAATGACTTTTGGAAAAGATAAAAATCACAATCTTCCTTTTTGTTTTCTCAAGAATTCTCTTCCCGCTGTCAGTGGTAGAAAGTTATAGTGCCAAAATGTCATTTTAATTTCAACTATCAACTAAAATTTACAGGAATGTTTTAAAATCTTAAAATTTTTTAAATTTTTTTTATTGCTTAGTCAAAAGAGAAATCCACGACCATTTTTCTGGGACTTCAAGGCTGGTGGTGGGAGGGAAAAAGGCAGAAAGTTATTTTCAAACTGGAGACCTAATTCTCCACCTCTAACCTGGATGTTTGCAACAGATTGGACTCAGCTAAACTGAGCAACAGATTAAATGCAGCAACAGGATTCGATTCCTTCACCCAGTTTACATCAATGAAATTTCCCTCAAAAGGCTTCGGGCAATTCTCAATCTATTACAGAAGACATTTTGTTAAGATGTCGTACTGTGAAATTGAACCCAGAAACCGTAAAAAGATGCATCTGTACTGTATGTAAGATAAATAAAAACACTTAGTAAGAGCAGAATCAGACTTGAAGTTTAATATTGCTTCTTAACTAATGGAAAAATGTGATATAAACTTTGCAGTCTTGATAATTTTCTCCTCTAGCTTGCTCAGTCTCCTTGAAATTATAGTCATCAGAAAGAGATTTTCTGTAGCAGAAAATATGAAAAAGCTTATTAACTGCAAATCAGACGCTACCTCCAAAATTCTATAAAAGAAATTGATATTATTACATAAGATAATAACAAATAATAAAAGTTACGTTATGATTCATATAAATTGAAAACATCATAAAGAATCCTCCTCTTATTAAAACATCTTTGGAGCTGAAGAGCTTCAGGAAGATTTCTTGAGAAAATAAGCAAGGCATAACTAAATGAATGCAAGTTAATAAATTGATATTAAGAGAAACAAAAACAAAAAAAATACATGAATGATATTTAATTGCATATGAAATGGTTTCCAAATTGATAAGTTAACAAAAAGATCACTTCTATATCTCTTCTATGAAAGCATATCAACACTAGAGACATCCTCTCTAACTAGAAATAAATATATATTGTAAACTTTTCTTCAGCTGAAACTCATTTTCATTGTATTTATGAAGTTTAGAAATTAAATTTTTCATTTCCACAAAATTATACTTCAAATGCTATAAGATTCTGCATTAGAATAGAGAGAAAAATGCTTTATAATCGAGATTATTAAACTGATCCTTGAGCTCTCATAATGTTTTTTATAACTTCCACAAATTCATTATAAAGCTTAAAATATATTATCAGATATTTAATTAAAAATACAAACAACTGCCGTCAGCAAACAGAGCAAAAACATTCTGTGAACAACAATCTATACATAATCTCTGCAAATAATTAGCACTCTCTCTCTCTCTCTAACATGCACCCCACCATGTGTATAAGTGTGTGTGTGTATATATGTATCATATATGTGTAGCATATGTGTGTGAGTATTTGAGTGCATGTGAGTGTGTGTTTATGGAAAAAAGTATATTCCCACTCAGGAAAGAGTATATATGTATATATATATATATATATATATATATATATACACATACCTACCTGCATACATGCATTCACATACACACAAACATGTCTGTGTATATATGTGTGTGTGGGTGTGTGCTTGTCCATTTATCACTGCTTGACAACTGGTGTTGGTGTGTTTATGTTCCCATAACTTTGCAGTTCTGCAAACAAGACTGATAAGATAATTACTAGGCTTAAACAAAATTAGTCCTGAGGTCAATTTGTTTGACTAAAACCCTTCAAGGTGGTGCTCCAGCATGACAACAGTGTCAAATACCTGAAACAAGTAAAAGAATAAAAGAATTAAATAGATCAATGATGAAACTATTGTATTATTAATAAGGTAGGGAGCTGCCAAAATGGTTCCGGTCTCAGACAGAAGTTCTTAGAGACATTTCATCTGGTTTTGCATTCCGAGTTCCAAATCTGCTGAGGTCGACTTTGCCCTTCATCCTTTCAGGATCAGTAAAAGAAGTACCAGTTATGTACTGGGGTCAATGTAATTGACTACACCTTTCTTCCAAAATTTCAAACCTTGTGCCTTTAGTAAAAAAAAAAAAAAAAAAAAAAGAAATTATTGATAGGTAATCAGTTCTTGATTCCTAAATTGCTATTTTACACGAGGTGCTTCTTTGCAGTCCAGGGAAAGTCAATGTTATTTATTCTACATGTCTCAGTTTACATAGCCATAAAAAAAAATACAAAGTAATTCTGAACAATGCAACTGCCCCCGCCTTCAATAAGCATCTTTTTTCAAGTAAAGTTGTTGTTTTTTTTCTCCCTCATCTGTTTAACATCATGGAAACCAGAGAGATTGTATAATGTTTTTATAACTAGGAACCAGCTGACTTAGAATAATGCCTTTATATCAAAATATTATATATTGCTTTTACCTTAAGATTTGTCCCTCTGTAAACATAGCTCACATTTCCTTTTTTCTTAAATACAACCCATTTATTTCAGAAACTCAGAAACATGCATACACACACACACCCACCCACTCACACACACACACACAATAGATGCAATAGCTAAACAAATTTTAGGCAAACTGTATTTAATGGTAGAGATTTATAAGCAAGAATTCAAGAGTGAAACACAGAAAACGGATGTTAAATGATGATGATGACATGAAAAATGGTTAACAGACATATAGTCCATATTCTAGGAGTTTTCTCTCCTTCTCCAGCAACCAAACAACCCATTGACTTGTAAAAAAGTCTAATATACTTTGTAGTTTGTTAGGGTTCCATAACAAAATATGGTGTCCCTGCAGGTCATTGATATATGTGTGTGTAACTTATTAATCTAGAAGGAAATAGGGGAAATCTCCCTAAATTTGTGTTTAATATTAAAGTAACACTAGTTTTACTGACTCAAAAGAGCATGATAATTGGCTGTGTTCATATAATGCAATGTCTGTTCTTTTGCTGGAATTGGATTTTGAAGTACATACGAAGCTGTACATAATGGTATGTAAATATTGGGTTGGAAGTGTTGGAGGGAGCCTGTGGATCTTCAACTTTTTCTCTCCAATATTTACATGCTGTTAGTTATAGCTTTATATGTTCTTTGATATCTGATTCTCAGAAAGAATTATTCCACATTCTCTTGAAAGTTTATAAATTCTTATGATGTCAGCTATGATTCTTATTTTGTTGGCTGTGTGACATATGTATTTGATTCCTGTCGGTTTGTGTTTCATTTCTCTCTTTCTGCTTATAATTTACAAACTTGTATCATCGTACAAATACTTACTCTCTGGATTTGTATTAATAACCAGATCTGAGATATACAACGAAAGTTTTCAACACATTATGGTATATAACATTAAAACAATAAAGCAAAAGTGAATGTAACAGTATATATGTATTTCAGATGGTGAGTTTTTTTATGCTGCAAGAATTTTAGCTCTTGCTAATGATCTCAGATCAAGTCTTTGCCAAACAAATATGACTCCAAAACATTTATTTTAACCCCTCCCAGCATAAAACTACCTTCCTTTCTACAGTAACCCCACTCAGTCAAAGAGGATTGTAGTCTTGTGAGTCACATGGCAATCTCACTAGTGCTGATGCCATGAAAAAAAGCACCCGGTACATTCTTAAAGGGATTTCTGTTAGGAAGGGCATCTAGCTGTAGAAATCATGCTAAACTAGAAATTAGAGCACAATACAGTCTTCCGACCAGTTGCATTGTGTCAACCTGCCATACCCATACCAGCATGAAAGGTGGATGTTTAAAGATCATAGTGATGATGATAAGATAGTGAGGATTCATAAATGAATCTGAATGAGGGTAAAAAATTCATTTTAGAATTTATTTCCCTTTATATAATCAAATTTAGAAAATGAAATGATTATTTTTAAATTTCAGTGTATAAGAAAGTGAAAAAAATAGTTTAAATTATTGATATAAATTGGTTCTCTTCTCATAAGTCGATAATATATTCAAGAAATGCATGAATATCACAAACTCAGTTCTATTTTTATAAGTATGTAGATTATCTCTTTCTTCGTGGGTGGGGGGTGTTAGCTGAATGGATAAAGTCTTTGACTTCTAGCTTCTTAGTTTTTCCTTTAAAAGCTATTAAGACATTTTGCTGTTGGACAAATCTTTTATTCTACATTCTTTAGTATATCTAACTGTAAGGAATTACTAACAGAATTTCTGGAAATGTCACCTTAAACAGACTGGCTTCCTTTCCAGGAAGGGACTTGTCTGTTATCAGTTTATGAAGGGATTAAATTTTAGCTGGTGGAACATCTCAATATTTTAAAATTCTATGGAGCAATAGGGTGTTGTTGCTGTTATTTGGCCCTAAGTCATCCCTGACTCAGAAGAGAAAAGCAGTAAAACATTCCAGCTATGATCATCACATCAATTTGAGGCTATCAAAGACTACGAGTACCATGGTATCATTTGAGAAAGATCTGGCTACTAGTTGTAGCAGGATCGTGGGACCTTTGAATCAATGCTCAGAAGGTTGCCAGAAAATGATAGAATAATGAGATTCCTAAAGCCTTTGTAATATTTCCTTTGTTAGTATTTCACAGGAAACTATTGAAATTGTTAAAAAATTCGAAATAAAAGAGCATCAAAATGTGAATCTTTGAGTCGATGATATTTCCACGAGGGTTTGTGTAGGTGTTAAATACATTTTCAACTGACTCAGTTAACAGAAATCTTTCACATTATCAGTAAACAAACTCAAAGTCAAGCAAAAATTGAAAGTATATAAATTTATTTTGGGATGGTTATCTATTATCATTACTTTTCATATGTATACACACTTTTATATATATATGTGTATATGTATGTATGTGTGTGTGTGTGTATGTATATGTGTAAGTGTGAAATTCACGTTTTAGCAACTTGTCATAGATCACATACTTTCACCCACACTTTTCTTTATGCACACACGCATACCTCCATGTGTGTGTGTGTATACATATATTTATATGCGTATAGACCTGCACACATACTACATGTATATACACACACACAATCACACACAGATGCGTATATATATATATATATATATATATATATCTATATATATATATATATTGTGCTTAAATGTATTCTCTCACAAAGTGAAATTTTAGCTGAGAGATAATAGACAACCTTATCTCTGTATCGGTGTAACAAACCATCATCCTACGAGATTCTTTTTCTTTGCAGTCTGTTGAGACTGATGCCACTAATTTATTGTCCAATGATAATGCGTTTACAAAACTAATTTAAGAAAACGAAAGGGGAAAAAAAAGCTATAATTTCAGGGCAACTTAGAATTTTTTTTTCTATTCAGTTTGGTGTTGAAAACATGGAATATCTTGTGACTGGAGAATGCATTTATTTTAAATGTAACCATGTAAGCTTATGGTTTTGATTTCTCTTGTGGGATGTCAGGCATAGGTATCATCGAGGCATTAGATAAAGCTCAAGGCTGAAGAACAATTGTCTATATACCACTTTTGGGGAAAATTTATCTAAATATTGCCACTATATCAGCATTTTCTGACTTGGCATTTCTTTGAACACTTCATATGGACAGCTTAAAGACATCAACCAACTTAAAGACATCACAAAAACTCAATAGTATCTTACACAATGTACAGGTTATTGATTTTTACGTGATCTAAAGTAACAGTTCAGAGATTGTTCTCCACTTTTTCAAAAAGTTTGTTCTATAGTCTTTCTTTTCTTTCCTCAGAACTCTATGTACGATACAATGCCACTTTATTTTCGCATCTCTCTCTCTCTCTCTTCTTTTTGTTTCTATCTCTTTTTCTTTTTTCTTCTTCTTTTATGTACTACACGCCATACTTTGTTTGCAAGCAATTTCTCATTATCAGTACATTCTTCACTTTTTCTATCATGTATAAACAAAAAAGAAAATATTTCCCAAATTATATATAGAATGTTTATTTTCTTTTAAAACATATCTGCTATTTCTTTACAAATCTTTTTTTTTTTTTTTCATTTTTCAACTTTATTTATTTATTTACTTATTTTTGTTCATCTAATAATTGTGTCTTTTTTTTTGATTGATCATAAAAGGCAAACTTAGAGACAGCTTCAGTGATAAGGAAAAAGATCTCATTAAATTGCAATCCATCAATGCAACAAAATGAATTTATCTTTTGACTTTTATTTTCTGAAGTAAAATGATATTTTATATATGTATGGGTAGACATATCTGTAGATTCTGTCTTGATCTTCATGGACTAAACACCATATTTTTTTTTATGAAGAACTACAATAATTCCAAAGAAACTCAAGCTATAATATTTTATTTACTATATCTCTTTATAACTTTTATCTCTGCAATTGTCACCAGATCAAGATATCTCTTCAAAAGATCCGTCTGTTTCAGTTTACCTTGCTTTCGTTTGATTTCTTTACACGTTGATCATAAAAGTATGATTTTTTTTTTTTTTTTAGTGCAAGTCTGTCTTCTTTCTTTTGGAAAATCTTGAATATTAATTGTTCCACAAATGTTTCTAATGAATTTATATCAAGTTAATACTTTGAAACCATGGCAAAAATCAGGGCTTGAACCCATTTACCATCTGTTCTTTTCTGATGCTGTTATACATGGTTGTAATGTGATCAAAGCAGTAAGATCTGCCAGTGTTAATTTGGAATGGTTGATGTAAGATGGTGAGTAGTGGGGTTGTAATGATGATGTTGAGGGAGGGTTAATGGTTAATCAGAACTGGAAGAGCCGTGCCATTTGTTTATTTCATAGAGTTGCTGAAACTAGTTGAGGAAATGAGAAGGTAGAAACCATCACCTTCTTCACAAGGCTTCCTAGTTGGGAGGCAAGAGAGAAAGACAGAAAGCACAGTTGTTGCTGTTGGAAACTGCATGCTAAGTTATTGAGTTCTACCTAACAGAGGACATGATCTGTTTACTCATTAGAATGGACTTTAGTAAAGCTATTCAAGAGCCAATTATGGATGTAAAAATGAGTCATAAATTAAATCTGCTACCCAGGAACAAGTATAGTTGATCAAAAGAGCTTCTGTCTACTCCATTTCACTCACAAAACTTGGGAATATTTAAGGCATTGATAAAAGTCCTTTGCTCAAAATGCCAAATAGTGGTATTGATCCTATAAATATTTGATTGCAAACTAAGCCCCCTAATTACATGTCCATGCCTATACCAACATCTGAAGATGATTGTTACTATGACAACAAGGTTGTTAAGAATTTGTGTAACATTCATTGTTCCTGAAAATTGTCTCTAGAATGGAATGTTTTCTATAGTACAGGGACACTACTAAGTTATTTTTTAATAACGTATTATTAATTAGCGGCAATTAAAATGTCTTGCTTCTTAATATGACAGATTAGATGAGCGATATATCTACTTCTGTCAATGAAAGCAAGAGTACGTGTTTGTGGAACAAAGCCACTATTCATTAAGAGTTCAACAATGTTTATTCACCTTATGTAATTGTGACATTAATTAATCCAGGAAATTGTTAAATTGGTTATAATTCTGAAGACTTTCAAATAAGAAAACCATAATTAGAGCTAAATAAAGAAATTGGAAATATATTAGTGCTTACCTTTGTGTAAAATGATAATTTTTGGTTTTCTCATTATTTCTGTGCCATATGATTACTAATTACTAATTACTAATTACTTAACCAAATTCTTACAACATTGACCTTGCACTCTCTTTTGCTTTCCCTGTATAGACAGAAGATTCATTGTTTTATGTAGTTCAGTAAACAGAGATCGACAGAATAAATAAAAAGCTTGAAATAAGTACTGGGGCGATTTGTTCAACTAAACCCTTGAAGGCTCTGCCCCAGCATGGCCACAGCTTAATGATTGAAACCAGTACAAGAATAAACAAACATATGCATCAGTAAGTGCTTGCATGTTAGAACAGAATTCACTTCTCTTTGAAATGGTGAAATATAAATTTTAAATACAAACCGTTCTCTAAATTTCTAGGGGATTCATTTTTTTAAGATATTTTAATTAACATCTGCATTATGACAAATTTTCCTCTTTTAAATATTTGTTTTAATTTCAAGCATCTTCAAAGATTTTTGTGTCTATGGTTCAATGTCTCCCTGCCTTTTTATTTAATTTTTTTTGTGTGTGTGTCTTTTGTTTGTCAATATTTCATAAAATATATAAAACTTCACATGTTTTGATATATTGTTGTCAATATCTGTAGAAAGTATGCTTAATGTCTACAGCAAGATAGTGTTAGAGTAAAGAATGGACAAATTTGTTTTACATAGATATAAAATACACACACACACGTATGTATGTATGTATGTATGTATGTATGTATGCATGCATTGTGAATAACAGCATGGCTGGGGCTACTGTATGTTTTGTATATGTGTGTGTTACTCACACATAACAAGTTTTAAAAATTCCAATGCTGATATGATATATTTTCTTTTATCTACTGGTACTGAAAAATCTTCATATTGAACAATGCCACTTTCCATACAACCTGGAACGGTATGTTCTTTGTAGATTGCTAGTACTTCGATCTATGTTTTATCAACATCCAGGCCTTTGTTTTCTGCAGATTTCTTTTTACTATGTTGAAAGAATCTTCAATGAAATCCAATGGTCACTAGTAACTCAAAATTTATAATGAAGAGAACAGGACAGAGGACAGATCAGACTCAAATATATAACCTATTGTACTTGAAATTTCTCACTGTACTTAGAACTGCTGTTCTTAAACTTAGTAAACAACACACTCAACAGCTCTCATATCTTGTTCAAATGAAGAACCCAGCTTTGTTAGTGCTTAGTAACAACACAGCATGGAACCTTGCTTAATGCTTTTTGCTTACAATCATGTGGAATAGGGGCAGTTATTCTTTGCTAAAAACTTCTCCTGCTATTGTTTCCCCATAAATATAACATATATATATATATATATATATATATATATATATATGTTTATACGATGGGCTTATTTCAGTTTCTGTTTACCAAATCCACTCACAAGGCTTATAGCAAAAGACACTTGCCCAAGGTACCATGCAGTGGGACTGAACCTAGAACCTGTGGTTGGGAAGCAAGCTTCTTATCACACAGCCACACCACAAGCTGCAGAGTGTTTTTGGTCAACTTCTGCTGCATTACATTTATTGTAATGGAAAATATTAGATGAGAAATCTCCATTTTTGTTCCAAGGAATTATTTCTCATTCAAAATGTTTAGAAGTTAAACATTTCCCATGCTACTTTAGTATAGATGACTACTAACTTATGAATGGTTAAAATCTGTCTCTTGGACTGGATGCTTGTTAGTAATTAGTAACTTAGTTGTTGCTTTTCAGCCCTAATGAAGCAAACTTATAATCAAAGATGTTCCAGCCATGACCATCCCAATTTTTTCGGTCAAAGTGCATCTGCGGTTATACCTTCTATCCAAATGTTAATTTTTTATTAATAATTGATATATTAAGATAACGAGCTGGCAAAATCATTAACATATTAAAGGCAGTGCTCCAGCATGGCTGTAGTCAAAGGACTGAAACAAATAAAAGAATAAAAGAAGACCAAGCAAAATAGTTAGCAGCATTTTGTCCATCTTTATGTTATGAGTTCAAATGTCATCAAGGTGGACTTTGCTTTTCATCCTTTTGAGGTTGATAAAATACATGCAAGTTGAGCATTGGAGTTGATGTAATCGACTTCTACCTCGCCCCTGAAATTGCTGGCCTTGTGTCAAAATTGGAAACCCATAATTAATATGGTAGGGTGTAATTTGCGAAAATTTTAACTGTTATGCTTGTATAGGGACTCCATAATTGGCTCATCTTCGTGTATTTTGCTTTAAATATTTTAACCCAGATACATATTGAAATATGTGAAAGGGTAGAGCAAGTTAATTCCAGGCTGGTTAGTTCAATAACTTATTCTCTCTATGATTTTTTTAATGTTATGAAATTATTTCATAGTAATTTATCGTTATTGTCATTACCATAGCAATTTATTATCCTGATAGAAATTAATGCTTTTTTTTTTTTTTTAAACTTTTTAAGGATTAATATTCACTGATTGAAGAATTTCATGAATTAGTTTGGAAGGAAGAATAAACGATAAAAGACTAATTTCTAGAATTTTTCAAATGGCAGCACAGAGAAACAAGTTTAAATTATGCAAATTTATGCCTTCCCCCTGTAGAATGCTTTTAGTAAATTTTTGCTACACAACATTCATTCACATAAAAATTAAAAAAAAAAAAAAAGAAAACAAATGTTTAATTTCAATTATTAATAGGAATTGTACATACTTCCAGTGCTTTAGAGACTAAATTGATTTCAGAATGAGGTAAGGAAGACGAGAGAGATTTTTCTTTATTTTGCATATATCATTCTGGGAAAGTAATCTTGCTGCTAACTGTAAATGTAGACAATAACGGTAGTGTTGCAATAGAGACTGCAATTAGAGTCTGACACAAACTAGAAAATCTCAGACTCGGGTTCTATTATTGCCACTCAACCTACGTAAAATGTCTTTTATCTTGTTATCTGATAACCCGTACTTCATCCAACTCAAGGAATTATCAACAGATCAACTTTTCTTGTGCTCAATCAGTTGATGAGTGGAATCGTTAATATTTCTATCTAAGACGGATACTCATTGGCTTACATGGCAGCGAATCTCTATAGATTGCTGCGATATCTTGCACACTTTTCATTCTCTTGTGAAATGCTGTATTGTTCACTTAGATAATTATGAGGCGTTGCGTACAAAAAGTAGGACTTGTGTTTATTTGGGTTTATCATATCATCTTTTTTTCCTCATTTTACCATCTGTCATCTCTCACAAGCACATAACTGATTATATATATATTTGTGTATGTATCTCTCCATCTCTCTCTCACTTTCTCTCTTTCTCTGTATATGTGTGTGTGTAGTTGAATAGATGTAAAGAAAAAGAACAAAGCTATAGAATATACCATTTGGTATAGTGTGTGGAAAGCTTTCCATTTTTATGCTGTTGCATAGACCTGCAAAACAGTCCTATTTGCAAAACAAATTATTTATAGCATTCCATACTATAATTATTTTAAACTCTAACTTATTTAATCGATTACAAGTTATATTACTGATACATTAATTACTTGTCCATTCTAAATTCTCAAAATAGTTTTGTAGATTTCCTTGTTTTGAGTCTACACCATTGTCTTCAGTGTTAGTTTTGCAAAACATTAATTACTGCTGTATTGGAATAGTAGCGTTGTATGGCTTGTCTATTGTGGCTGACAAATATTAAGAGGTATTTTCTTATCATCATCATCACCATTTAACGTCTATTGTCCATGCTGGCATGGGTTGAACAGTTTGCCCAGAGCTGGGGAGCTGCACCAGACTCCAGTCTTACTTGGCAAAGTTTCTATGGCTGGATGCCCTTCCTAATGCTAACGACATTACAGAGTGGGCTGGGTGCTTTTACATGGCACTGGTTTTATGTGGCATTGCACAAGTGCTTTTCACCAGCAGTGGCACCAGTCTGAATACTTCTGTTGTGGCATGACACAGGATGTGTCCTTTGAAATACAGGTTCTACTCATTTTTGCCAGCTAAGTAGACACAACATGTCACCAGAAATTGAACTCACATCCTTACAATCATGAGCCAAATACCCTAAGCTGTATACCTTCCCATATATGTACATATATATATATATATATATATATATATATATATATATATATAAAAGGAGTACTCTGTCAGTTACGACAACAAGGGTCTCAGCTGATATGATCAACAGAACGACCTGCTCATGAAATTAACGTGCAAGTGGCTGAGCACTCCACAAACACATGCACCTTTAACATAGTTCTCAGGGAGATTCAGAGTGACACAGAGTGTGACAAGGGTGGCCCTTTAAAATACAGGTTTGACTCATTTGTTTTGCCAGCTGAGTGGGCAGGAACGATGTGAAATAAAGTGTCTCGCTCAAGAACACAACACATCACCAGGAATTGAACTCATGCCCTTATGCTCATGAGCTGAATGCTCTAACCACTAAGTCATGCACCTTTATATATATATATATATATATATATATATATATATATATATATATATATATATACACATACACACACTATAGATGACAGTGTGGTTAAAAAGCTAGCTTTGCAGCTTTTTAGCCATGCAGTTTTGGGTTAAGTCCTGCTGGAAGTAAATTTTCAAAAGTATATATTTTTCAAGAACAAAGAATATAGATGCAGTCTCATTATCAGAATGGTTGGTAGTAAATAAATGATTAAGTATCTGGAGCTAGTAATGTAATTTAGATGATAATGAATGTAATTTAGATGTCTTGTAGTGATTCCACACTAAACGTGAAGAAGGAAATTATACCAAAAACTTTGTAACAAGAAAAATTGAATAAACTTTTCTGATCAAAGTTTACTGATAGTTGTGAAGTTTCAGATATTCGTTAATGTATAATCTAATATTCACTGTGATAAAAGCATTGTGAGTAAATGTGGCAGATGAAAACTGAAGGAAGCCTGTTGTGTGCATCTGTGTGTGTACATATATTTCACTTAGGCATTGCAAGACTAATAACCTGGTGTAGAACTGAATATTTATATACTTAAGAATGAAGCATTAGTGGAGTACAGAGTTTATGAAATTCTCATGAAATATATATAAGAAAATGAGATGACAAAGGTATAAACAATTAGCTTATAACTGTTTCTGCCATAAGATACAGTGGACTCATAGTTGAGTAATATCTAATAGCTTCGTTACATTCAGGTACTTAACTCTGAATCCACTGCATCCTATAGCAGTAACAATTATAAGTTAATGTGGTTTATAAGATAATCAATTACTCCTGTGTCATCTCATTTTCATATTTATATTTCATAAGAATTTCATAAACTTACATGAGAATGTGAACTGATTCTTAAAGCACACGTGTAAAACTTTAAATAATAGCATATAAATATTTGGATGAAAGCCCCTTTTGGATGGAAAATGTTGGAGGCTGCCTGTGGGACTCAAACTCACATCTCTAAATATTCCAAAAAAAGATGAACCTAATTACAGACACAGACATCCATGCGTGTGTTTATGTCTCTTTGTCTTGACATCATGTGATAGTTGTAAACAAGAGTCACCATCATCTAAGTGGTGTCCATCATTTCCTATTTTCCATGTAAACATGTCAAATCATGAGGAAATAAGCTTTGCTTGGAAACAAGTAAGGGTTCATGACAGGAAGAGTGTCCAGCTGTAGAGAATTAATTCTGCCTCAACAAATTCTGTCTGAGCCTTAAAAGTATGGAAATATAAACATTTCAAAGATGACGAGGATATGTGTGTTTGTGACTCTGTTTCTTTTCTTTTTTTTTTGTGCACCAAAGCTGTGAGCTTCAAATGGTGTTGTCACTTCCCCAGTCAATAAATCATTTGCTTCTTTTGTGCCTTCAAAGACATGTGAAATAGATCCTTTACTTGAAAAACAAGAGTTAGTAATAGGAAGGGCATCTGGCTTCAATAATGCTTCGTCTAATCCATGGCAGCATGGAAAGACAGATGTAGAACAAACAAATATATTATTCTCTGAACTTTTGGATAATTAACAGAAAGTAAAGAAAACATGTAAGGAAAGGCCTTATTGGAAAGGAAAATCATGGCTGATTTAGATGATATTCAGCAAGTTCTTTCATTCTTAGACATCTTGAGTTCCTTTTTCAGTTTCTAGGGTTGATAAAATAAACACCAAGATCAGAAGAGCTAATTGTGCATCTCTCCCCAGTGTTAGCAATTTTATGCTGTTAGAAATCATAATTTTTTTGGAAAGGATTCAAATCCTATCTTTGTAAAGCACCAAACTACATCAGTTACCAGTGAGTTCCACTTTCTTTTTATTCTCTCTGCTTCCTGTATAACACCACTGCTTGATTCATGGGTGCCATTGACAAAATTTATTCTATTGTTACAAGCAGTGGCACTAGACCTCTGCTCTGACAATAACTCGATATTTTCATACATTACTTCTGACTATGAGTCAGCATTTCTAACCCTAACCTTCCCCGACCCATCTCAGATGTCTTACTAAGGTTATTGATGTTGCTTTTCCTTTGGTTATCCATAAACATTTAAAAAAAGACAGGCCAGTCAACAGTTTTTGTCTTGCCCAAAGCACAGAACAGTTCTGCACCACTGAGAGAAAACAAAGTCATAACTATTCATGCAAAACATCAACTTGTTATTGTCAGCTACTGTGTCTCCTCATTATATTTATGTGTATACTACCTTCATTATAGATATAATCGGTTACTGTGTCTCCTCCTTATATTTATATGTATACTACTTTCATTATAGTTTTATTAAAACTGAAAGAGGGTTAGTCAACTATAACACTTATTCATCAATTTCAGTAAACCTAATGCATTATTTAAATTTATTATCTAAAAGTAATCTTATCAGACGAAGCCTGTGTCTCCACCAATGAGTGTGATATGAAACATGATAATAGAAAAATAAATAACTGGAAATATAAAAAATATAAATACATTACAGTGAGCAGCTCACTACAGCATTAGAAACATAATACTTTCATAAAAATTTTGTTTAACAATACATAATTGGAAATTTGTTCAAAGATCAGAATATTTAATAAATTGGTTGAAACAAACAGAGATAAATATATATATATATACATAACATTTGAGAAATAAAGTGTTTCCAAGGTATTGTAAACACACAAACACACACAAATGTATACATACATACATACATACTAAATATACATATCATATATACTCACCCAAATTCACTTAAACAACTGTTTTGACACTTTCCCGTGTTTCATTTACCCCCAGAACTTGCATTGTCTCTACCATTATCCCCCCCCCCCCAGTTATTTTCATCACAGATCATGTTTGCAGCAAATCACACAGTTGTGGGTGAGTTATTATGGTACTTGACTATAGCTGAGGGGTTGACCGTTTCTATTGTATTACTAGTGTTGTACTGTTTGTATAGACACAAGAACCAACTGTAGTGGTTCTGTATATCTAAATAGGTAACATGGTTAAGTACTGTACGTCATTGTAAAGATTAGTTTTCTTAAGGTCATTTCAAAAATGATTTCAAAATGAAACAGACGTTGCTGAGACACAATTTGGCTCTGTTTGCATCCAGTGAAGACTATGGTTACTTTCAGTAAGGGATTCCATAGCCAGTTGCCAATGATTTTGATAAAGTGTTGGTTGTCAAAAGAGTTCCTGTCGAGTGGTTCTAACTGATAATTCTACAAGCAACCAAAGACTCCCTCTATGACACAGAGAATATCATTAATATACACTTTCTTCCACTGAAACATAAAAATACAATGTAAGTGACTTTCATATATTCTGATCAATAATTTTTGTTCACTAGCTTCACTGTTTTGTGTGAGATTTATCAGTACTTATCGGCTGATTTGTTCCCAAGAAAGCCAACTACTCAAAACCATATTAATCGTTCAGAAAAGCAGTTTTGAGTTTCTGCTATGTATAATTTCTGCACTAATCAGATTAAAGTGTTATATTCCAGAGGCTGATTTTTGTGCTGCTTGTAGTTAAGCTAATCTCGGATTCTTCTTTGAAAAATATTCCTACACAGTCATAAAAGTAAATGTGGCTTTTACTTAAGGTCAAAATGGCATTTATTCTTTAAGTTACAAACTAAGAAATCTTGTTGTTGTTCCTTGACACTATATAGTGTAAATAATGTCCTTTGTACTATGTTAGTCACTTTACTCTTATAGAAAGTTAATGTTTAGCAAATGTCTTTGTAACATGCATATTGATGTATCACGGCTGAGATGTGAGCAGTTGGAGATTGAATTTACTGAAAATAAAAACCATGTTATTGACAAGAAGTTCTTTTAAGGCTTCAATCTAATGTAGGAAATTATCCCAAATCCTCTGTCACTTCCTTGTCTTTCTGAAATCAATTTATATTAGCGGCATTTCAGTTCTCTTTATAGTGGTGTTAATAGCTAAATCTACTTTTATGGATATGAGCTTTGAATCCAGACAAAATGCTTCTTGTAATTTTATTTTACCAGCTACATCTGAAGATACTATTTCTCTGCCTCAGTGTAAGAAGAAAATATCGTTAAAAATATGTACATAAATCATTTAGTTTGCAGCCATTATTCCATCACTGATCTTTTGATATGGTTGTTGTTTTGAAGCACTACATATGTATGCTTACGCATTATTCTTGCAATTTGCATAAAAGGTAGTTTCTACAACTGCTATGAAACTATAAGCAGGGACATAAAATAGAGAACATCTCTAAGTTTTAATAGTTACAATTATAAGTTAAAATTATTAAACTAAGTGATTCACATGATTATAATAATGTACATATTTGATTTAATACACACAAACATTAACCAGGGCTGTTAAGAGATACTGCTGTTAGACAAAACTTTGAAAAAATCACTTGGTAATGTCTAAATGCTTATATAGCTAAAGAAAAAAAAAGAATTCCACATGGAAGGGAGCTAAGCATTATTAAGAGGAAACTCACTGTAGTTATTGACCAGTTGTTTAAATGGATTAAAGCCATGGATGGTTAAGTCATTTAGCAACATGATTGGGTCAGACAGTGACTAAAGGTGTAAGAATTAAGAAACAAGATGGGAAATTGTGTTAAACAACGATTGTAAAAGCAACATGAAGTCGTCAGATAGTAATTTGAAGATCACAGACAGATGGCAAGAATAGCAGGTTTGAAAATTTCTGCTGTGTGAAGCAATCCAACCATGACTGTTGCATCTATTTCTTGTGTTCAGGTAACCAAGACAACATTGTCCAACATGACTTTTTCTGAAACAGTGGGATGTGATTTGATTGAATTTCACTGCAATTTCTAGCAAGCCAAGTGACCACATGCAAACTCCCTCTTTAGCTCAAGCATACAATGTTATACAATGGTATACAATAGTGTGTTTGGTTTATTCAGTGATGGTATTTCAAAAAAGTTGAGTCTGTGACGCTGGTTTGATTATAAGAGTTCAAAGTCTATATCAAGAAGGTCGTAATCAGATGCCAAGAATGATACATACACACACACACACATGCACGGTTGTATATAATGTGTGTGTATCTATATATATATACATAGTTATGTGAGTGTGCGTGTGGTGTGCATGCGTATAATTTCCATGGACGTTTCACTTTCCTGTTTTGTTAGATATTTAGCACAAAACAAAATTGTTTTGTTAATTTTCGTGTATTTGGTTTCCAACAGTCTTAAAGTTCTTATTAATTTTGCTTATTCTTCAGACTTTTAGTTTCCAGGAACTATCATATTGTATGTTTTCTTTTTCACCCCAAACCAGAATACCTGTTTTTGAAACTGGCATCCAGATTTTAGCCTCTCCTTTATTATTATTATTATTATTACTACTACTACTACTACTACTACTACTACTACTACTACTACTACTACCACTGCTACTATGACTATTATTATAAATTTTTTTTTTATTCCTTATTTACCTTCCTTGCTTCATATTATTGCTTCTGTAACTAAATCTCATGTTATGGAGCAACAAACAACAAATAAGTTAATGTACAAAAAAATTCACTATCACCATCATCATCGTTGGTGTTGTTATTGTTGATGTTATGCTCTTTACATCTGGACAGCATTTACAGTAAAAGGGCAAAGAAACTGCTACCGTCAACTAAACAAGACATATTGTTGATACCTTGATACAAAACCATCTGGTACAGCTGTTAAATCAATGAATGCTAGTAACATTGCAACAACATATGTATTCATAGTCATAAAATCGAGCACTATAACAAAAAAATAACAATAACAAACTTTGTAAGAAGCCAGTATGAAAACATGTTCTTGTAAAGCAAATCACAAATGAAAACCAGTAAATACATAAATTTCTACTCCCCCCCCCCCCCAGCTTTAAATGATAAAGAATAAACTGAGATATAATGTAGCCAGACAAGGGTGATTGGAGGCAGAATTGATAAAGCATTGAACAAAATGGCTTGCAGCCTTTGTTTTGGTTATTTGTGTTCTGGGTTTACATCTCCATAGTGAACTTTGCTGGTCATCCTTGGGGGGGGGGGGGGGGGGGGGGCAATAAAAAAAGTGGTATATGAAATTTAGGGCTTATTTGATTGAATGCTCATCAGGAGCTAAAGTCCCTGAGGTAATCCGAGGTAAATCTTGTGAATATTGTCAAACCATATTGGACCTTGTTCACTCTTTGCTCAACATCAGGGACGTAGAAAGAGAAGAGCTGTTGTATGGCCAACCACTGGTCTTTCATCCAACCTTTCCCAGGTCTGTGACTTGGAGAGGACATCACTATGATTTCATTCAGTTCAGCAGGTCTTTGTAAGCCTAGCATACTGCCCAACGATTGAAGGGTGCCAGCAAATCAAGACTTTTCATGGAGAAGATCTACGGTCTCCTGAGACACACATGTGTCATAGTAGAAACCATGCCATAGTATGTTTGCATCATGGCTGTCATCATCATCATCATCGTTTAATGTCTGCTTTCCATGCTGGCATGGGTTGGACAGTTGAGAACTGGCAAACCAAAGGGGGCTGCACAAGGCTCCAGCCTGATTTGGCAAGGTTTCTACAGCTGGATACCCTTCCTAATGCTAACCACTCTGAGAGTGTAGTGGGTGCTTTCATGTCCCACTAGTATGGGTGCTTTTTACATGCCACCAGCATGGGAGCCAGTCAGGTGGCACTGGCATCGGCCATGACTATGATTTCACTCAGGTCAACAGGTTTTCATAAGCATGGGACATTGCCCAACGATTGAAGGATGCTTTTAAATGGGCCAGTTATGCAACACTGGCACTGGCCATTGCTATGATCTCACTTGTTCAGTCCCATTCTCTGGTACTTTGGACAGTTGTTTTCTACTTATAGCCTCAGGTTGACCAAAGCCTTGTGAATGAAATCTGGTAGGAAAATGTTTCAATGGTAATCAGAGGCATTATTTCCATTCTTGGACCATCAATTTAATCTGTTATTGATTTGAATGCCATCATAGAGGAACTTGGGTCCTCCTTGTAGAGTCACTCTCTTGCATAGATTAGAGGCAGACCTGGGGATAACTATTTTACCACTAGTCTCAGAGGTCCTCAAAAAAGATACTGAATGCTTCTTTCTTCCTCTGAGGAATTCATAAAAGAAAAATCTAAATTCTATGCAGTATTGGTTGTTGATGCAGATATAAATATAAGCAAAAATTTATATACCTAAAGTGACAAAGAATAATGTTGTGCTTGTGTGTTGTAAACTGTGACTTTTCAATTTCCTTCAGCTTTTAATATAGATAAACTTTTGTCCTTTCTTGCCCTTGGGTAGCTCAAAATATTAGATTTTTGTTTATGCCTTCTATAGTAAAAATTTAGAAAATAATTTAAATTTTAAACATATTAGTTCAAATACTTAGAAATGTGACACTTTGGGTTTGATGAAATTAAGTTTTGGGATAGATTTATTTAGCTATTCCCTTCTTTGGAAATTGTGGCCTTATGCAATATTGGCAATCATTATTAAATACAGCATTGAGGGCAGCAATTTTTCAGAAATGATAGAGACGTAAGCAATTAGTCCCATTTCCTTTCAGTATTTCGATTAAAATCTCACCATGCTCAGCTTTGTTTTTGATTCCATCACAACATATATTGATTGGTCAAGGCATTTCCTGAAATTCCTTTCAAATATATTGAACTCCTACTCTCATAAATAAATGTTTCATGTAAAAATATGACACTTGAAAATGATCAAAGATAATTGTAAAATAGAGAAAGAATAGCAGCAGAAAACATGAGGCCCATATTTCAATTAGTTTTTGCTCAACAAATCATCCATGTGGTTTTTGAATCATTGCATTAAATACATGGAAAGTTTGGTTTTATTCAATAAACCAGTTGGATACAGATAAATAAAAAATAAATTAGACAAATTCAAATACATCTTAGAGATAAGGGATTGCAAAATTTACTGTTGATTTGAACTGATTGTCAATATTTAATGTTACATTACATAACAAGCATATAGTCAAAAACTTGTCTCATCAGTTGCTAGATTATATATCTAAATGGTTTAACATTGTCTATAGGATTTCAGAAGTCAGGTTCAACACATTAGTGAATACATATTTCTTTTTTTCATGCATAAATAAATGAAAGAAAAAAACTGTTTATTTTCACCATTGGGGTAAATATAAACACAGACATATATCCATTTAGTATGTTTGCCAGTTATGTGTAAGTACACACATTTACGAAGCACTTTGCAGATAATTCTATAGAGGCTTAAAAAAATAAAAAACAAATTCCAGTGAGAAAATATAAAAATCGTTTTTATGGCTTCCTACAGGGCATTTTGTATTCGACTGGTTCTATTAGAATTTTATTTGACTTTATCGATATCTATACAATTTATTCTGCAAGTGGGTTTTACAAAATGTAGTCGCCAACTCCAAATCAATGGAAATTGCATCTCAGTTCAGTTTCTCCTGGCACTAGGCCATCACAACTTTAATATGGAAGGGCACTAGGCTGGCGTTCGTGTGAATGGAAAGAGGAGAATGTGCTCGACTTTACATTAATTTTAAGGAAAGCATTATATTCTTTCCATGTGAGAAAATAAGAGGTAGGTTAGAAGTGATATATTGAGTGACATTCAGAGAAATATCCAAAATGTGGGAAAAGAGATGAAGATTAGTAGAATGATGTGTGATGTGTGATGGAAGGAAAAGAGCTGACACTAGAAGAATAACTATCAGACCTGGCTATTTTCAATGTGATTAAAATATACAAATGAGAATAAAAAGATAACTTTTGCGGAAAAAACAAATTTGATGAAAGTAAACGAAACGAGTATCTTGACATTTTGAATCATGGCCCAAGACTATGGGAGAACACAAATCCACCAATGCTATTACTTGTCAATTTTATGGTGTAAATTCTACTGATTGTTATACTGAGTCATTTCACCCAGAGTTACCTATTTACATTTAGAAGGTCTGAGCTGACAAAAGTTTGTAGTGAGGAATTGAAACCTAACTACTAGATACTCAGTCATACAGCACAAGTGAACCACTACAGTTTCACATGATCAGCCTGTAAATCATCCAATCAGTGTGAGCCTTTACCATGTCAAAGGTAACTGGCTGACTCACACACCTCCACTCTTACCAGCAGGTGGCCAATGGACAAGAGTGATACAACCGATCAGAGATTTGTACAAATGACTTGACGTATTTTTGGACTTGTTTCATGTCACACAGATTACTTTCTATATTTTCAGAGCAGTTTTACTTTCATTCAGCAATTATTAATATTGTTCATTGTTGTTTACCAACATCAAATATTTTTTTTATGTCTGGCAATAAATGTTATAGTTAGATTTTCACAAGTTTGCTTCAGTTATTATCATTCATGCAGCCAATGAAATTTGTCTTTATTGACCAGATCAATTTAAGCAAAAGCAAAACCCTTGCAACAACTTCAATATCTTAGCTTTGGACACAGCAGAATTCTGGACACAGAATACACAGCTGACCACAGATTGTGATCTTCTGTGCTATTGCCCTAGGTATCTCTGACTCTCCCCTACTCAACTGTTTTTAGTATACTTTTGTAACTCTAGAAAACCCATACAATAGAGATATGTATTTTCTTAGTATTTTCTGTATACAGGGCCAAATTAAGGTAATAGCATTTTAGGGGTTATAACCTAGGAACCTCCAGAGATTAAGTAAAATAGTAAATTTTAAAAAAAATTTTGTATTACAGAAGTTCTCATAATTTCTGTAACTAGGGGTCCTACAAAATTATAATACAATACTATTTCTCTGCCTAATACATGCACACATATACATTATACACAGACATATATATATATATATGTATATGCATATATACAAAAAATAGGAATTATGAATTATAGCTGAGACAGTTGTAAGCTAAGGAGATGGATTGCATAACTCCTGTCCTTTTGGCACTTGTTAATTATTATTCTGCTCTGTACTGATTTTCTGGTTTAAAGAAGAATCTGAGTGGAGAAAATTCATATCTTCTCATTGCTAAACCTTACAAATAATTGTAAAGTATACAAGTGTACTTATCAACTGGTTCTTAATATCACTATGGCTAAGTAGAAACAATATGTGTGTGTGTGTGTGCATGCATGCAAATCCTCAAAACAAAAGCTGGCACCAAATAGATAGTGCTTGGTGGATTGGCAAGGGTGTTCCTCTTGCTGGGGACATGTACCCCAGTGAATGGATGAATCACACACACACATGCAAATGTGTAATGAATCCTGTTAAAACATAGAAATAACTAACCATGCCATTCCCTTGTTTATTTTCAAAAACTGTTGTTTTGCAAATGCTTTTGAACAGATTTAACATCAGACTGTCATCATTGGTTTTATATTTTTGACAATTGATTTAATAATTAAAAGAAATTAATTTTAAAAAATTTAGATTGCATTAAGTTTAATAAGTGACTGAAAATATTTGAGTTCCGTGGTATGTAATTTATAGAACTTTCTTTGGATTATATAATTCACAAAACAAATCCAAAATGCAGAGAAAAAAACCCCATTCATAAAGGAATAAATTCTAAACACTTTCTATTATTCGCTTGGTTTGCATTCTATTCCTCTGATTACATATTCATGTTTTGTTTGTCTAAATCACCACTGTGTAGTTATGTGTGCTTCCATATTATTTTTTTCCTACCTAAATTGTGTTGCTTTTGTTCTTTCTCACTTTTCTGTCATATCTTTTTTATTTCCTTCTCTGTGTTTTCAGTTTGTCTTCTCTCTTTATTTTACTTATCATTGATACCTTTGAAGAGATATTTGAATTTAAACCATCAATAAATCAAAATAAGATAACGAGATCTTTTAAATCTTCTCACTTTTGAATTTAGTTTTTTTTTTTTTCCTTGAAACTAAATCTATAAACTAGTGAACTGAGAAATCAATATTTGTCTCACCATCTTGACATAAATTTTGATCGTCTCAGTTTTATTTAAAATCTGATATATTTCTTCTGTTCAAGCTAAGTACTGTTATATTAATTACTCTAAATATCTTTAAAATATCTAAATTTTGCACTGATTAAAACAAATTTCCATTAGTCTGAACATGTAAATTATTTCAACAATTTTGACTAACCAGCATTTGCACTTTCTATTTATTGCATTAATTGACCTGCATCATATAAACTGTACACAAGTAGAATGGTTGTTGTCTTCGAAACTCAACAATTCTTTTTATATTTCTGTAGAATTTTCTATAAACTAAAACAGTGCATCAATCCTATTTGGTGAAATTTTTAGTTGTGTCGTTTTAAGTGAATGGACTCAAAATGGCCCCTTAATGCATCATAGGCACAGTTTTCATGAATGGTTTAAAGGTTCACTTAGCAACCATAAGGACCTAAGTTCCATCCCACTACACAGTATCTGGAGCAAATGTCATTTTCAATAGCCTTGGGCCAACTCATACTTTCTGAACGAAATTGGGTTGACAGAAACTGTATAGAAACCTGTTAGCTGGATTGAACTTATAATTAAAAAAGTATGGCCATGTGAAGGGACGTGACTTCGTGGTTAGGGTATTCAGTTCATGGCATTAAGGTCATGAGTTCTATTTCCAGCAACATGTTATGTCCTTGAACAAGACACTTCATTTTATATCATTCCAGTTCACTCAGCTAGCAAAAATGGGCTGTACCTGTATTTGAAAGGGTCAACCTTATCACATCCTGTGTCATGTTGAATCTTCCTGAGAACTACATGAAGGATACACGTGTCTGTGGAGTACTCAGCCACTTGCACATTGATTTCACAAGCAAGCTGTTCTGTTCATCAGATCAACTGGGACCTTTATCATCATAACCGATGAAGTGCCAGTTATGTCTTTCTACGCACCATTTAATGCCGATTCTGACTGAGAATTCTAGTAAGGGTACACAAGCTTGTGTAATGTTCAATCACCCACACATTAATTCAAACGATCAAATGACTCTGTCTTCATTTTCAAATGACAGAGATCCACCTCGACATTGTTTATCATTGTAATTGATAACATTACATTATAAACAAAACCTAATAATTCCAAATTTCAGATATTGACTGATTATATATATATATATATATATATATATATATATATATATATATATATATATAAAGAAAAAAATTTAAATACATATTCTTTTTACTATCATAAATCTGATTGGGATTCAACTAGGTTGAAAGTACAATAACTCCATTGATGGTTGAATTATTTTAGACTGAAACCATATAATATATATATTCTTATATGGAATTAATTCCTATGCTTTATAGAATATTTTATGATTTTTTATGTAATTCTTATCTGTTGATATAGCATCATATGAGTAATATATATAGTTTTGTTATCAAATTAATAAAGTCTGGAAGCATTTTCAGTCTTAGATTCTATCAGTCTCAATTTTCCATTTAAAATTCATTGGTTATACTTTGTAGGATTTCTGTTTCAGTTAAATCCTTCTTGAATATTGTCAATCTTCTTTGTTACCATTCCTTTTCACGTGTCTTTGAACAAATCAAATACTTTCTGACAACTCATGTCAGACTATTTGTAATTTTCAAATATTTTTTCTGCATCTTCTACAGAAACTCGATGTTTTAAGCTTTCCCTACCTTCATTATAAGCTTGAAGAATCACTACAATGTGTTACTCTTTAAATTATTTTTACCTCCTGATTTCACTATTATTTAAGCATATTTTCTCAACATTATTTATTTCTGTGACATCAGGGAACTTCAAGTAGTCGTTCTAGTGTGACCTTTGATCAGCCTTGCTCCAACAAACTTAAGATTAACAGGAACTGATTTTTTTCTTTTTTAATCAAGCAAGGTGTGATTCAGGTAAGATCTGGCTGCTATTTATAGTAGCTTGAGGGAAGAAACTAAGAAAAAAAGAAAAAGAAATATTTGAAAAACAAATTAATTTGATTTGAAGTATAACCATACAAAATCAAAGGGAAAATAAGAACAGCATAGATGAGGAAAATTGTCCAATTAAACCACAGACAATGACTAAAACACTGCCTGACAAAGTGCAGACAAGAAACATCGTATTTTATCATCCATTTGGTATTGATGCAAAGAGAAATAACTTACTGATGAATCTCAATGAGAAACTTGGAAACTTGTGTACTTCCTATAAGTTTCTCAATTTTTACAAGAATTTGCAATGTTGCGACTCATTAATTGTCTTCCAGATGAATATCAGTCAATTTTGACCTGGTTTTTGACTTTATTATTGCATTCTAGAAAAGTGTTATTTGCATACTACCAAACCTCTGTGTGGAGGGGAGGGTATTCATGCCTCCTTGTCTTCGTGTCACATGTTAGCTGTAAGCAAGTATTACTGTTACACCAGTGGTGCGCTCTCTGTTTAGTCTTTCATAAAAAAAGGTTTGGCCATAGGGAAATATTATTTTGCTTGGAAGCAGGTGAGGATTGGTGACAGGAAGTGTACTCAGCCATAGAAAATCTGCCACAACAAATTTTGTCTGACTTATGCTTGCATAGAAAAGTGCACATTAAAATAATGATGGAAGTGATGATGATTTTAATGCTTTTCCACTGGAAATTATTTTAAAATGTTAACTAGTGTAGCAAGATGTTGAAAGAATTTTGTAATTCTTGAAATTAATACGAGTATAATTGAAAATAGATGTAGCTACCATAATCACAATTGTTTATTTAGAAATTTTTGAATACAGCAATTTTGAAATATATAGAATTTTGAAAGAATTATAGAATTGAGATTCATTTAGTGGTGTGCTATTTTAGTAACACCACACAATTTGTGGTAGAAGTTTAAAATTTTGTTGTATTATAGAAATAGTGAGTTGAGATAAGGAAACTTTTAAATAAATCATATCATTGCATTTTTAGCTTTAATATGTATCTATATTAAATTAATGAATGCAATTTTATGTTGTGTACACATTTTTATATTTCTGTAGTGTCTTTTACAACTCATGTAGTTTGCTTTTACCAGATTGATATATTTGTTTAATTTTTGAAAAGATTAATGTACCACACTGCTTGATGGTCAAAATTTTAAGAATAAACATTCACACCAGCCTTACTGTGTGACTATCGCTTTTCTGAATCTCATAAATAGGAAAATTGTTCATTTCTCTATTTCTATATGGACAAATAAAATAATAATAATAATAATAATAATAATAATAATAATAATAATAATTAAACAACAACAACAAATGAATGAAGAATCATTTATTAAAGGAAGCTTTATCTTCTCCAGACACAATGTTTGGATGCTACAGATTCCATTTGATAGGAAAACAAATTTACTTTTCATAACAAGTGAAAACAAAAGAATATACAAGCTAACTAAGGAACCTTTATGCAGCCACACAACCTGCTGAAAATAGAAAGCAAAATCTCCTTCAAACTATATTTTACTATACTGGCTGATAGCCTTTTTTACAGTGAGTGCTGAATCCTGATTATATTCTATTTTCTTTTGAGCTGGGAGTCAGAACACTATTTTCAAACCGAAACAGCTACTAACTATATATATATATAAGGCATTGGTTCAATCTCAACTGCAATATTATTCATGCCTGTGGGGGTATGTGATCACTTTACGATCTCTTACAATATGGATGACATCTATTCACTCTGATGGCCAAACTTTCTCTCACCAACATACACCTTTTTAGTCATTTAGCCACCTCCAAAGCTGTACTCATTTTTACCTCTTCTAACACAGTAGTAATAGGTTATGTTGTGTGTCAGTCTGTCTATCTATCCCTCCCCACTCTCTCTCTCTCTCTTCTGTTTGCCTTCCTGTCTGTCTGTCCTATCTCTCTCTGCCTATCTATTTGTCAGCCAGTCTCTCTGCCTCTGTCTCTCCCCCTCTCTCTCCCCTGTCTGCTTGCCTACCTTTTTGTCTATCCTATCTCTCTACCTGTGTGTCTTTCTGTTTGTCAACTTATTCATCTATCTATCTATCCATCCACCCATCAATCCAACCATCCATCTCTCTATCTTCTTTTTTTCTTTCCTAAAGCCATGTTTCTCTTCATCACATTTCACTGGGCCTCTTTGATTCTTTTTTCTTGCTGCCCCAAAACCTTCAAGAAATAATATTCCACCTGAATAAAAAATGGTTTAACCTTATCCAGCTGCTTCTGTTTCCACAAGTCTTTTCTCCATGTACTAAACAGTAAACAGTTTACTACCTACTTGCTGTCTTGCCAGGAATTTACCATGTCTCAACTTCATCCATAACTTGTGTTATTTCATTAATATGTTTTAAAATACACCATCTAAATATCTATATTTATTTAACTAAATTAAATTATTTTCATGTGTAATAACAAATATGATATGTGAATATTACAGAAGTTCTATTTAATGAGATTTTAATGGAAAAATATTATTTGGAAATGAAATTTCACTCAAAATATCTTGAAATTAGAATTTCAATTTTGTTTGCTTCATTTCGTGATAAAAGTATAAAAACTAAATTGAACTGTTTTGTTATTCATAGTTACAGAAAAAGTATATATATCCTATTTGTGTCTAGAAATAGTTTGTGAAAGGCATTTCTGAAATTTAAACCAAGCTGCACAGCAATTTTAGTATGAGGTTTGAGCACATTAGCATCTTCACTTGTGTTTCTATCTTAACTTCATTTTTATAACATCTGATTATCTTTAGCCATGATATTTTGGCATAATCTTTGGCTAGATTAAATATTATTTCAGAGAACAGGGTTGCATCATTCCTATAGACTATCAGAAATTCATAAGATCACTCCTGAATTACTGTTTTCTTAGTCAATTCTTTTACATTTCCTATGGGTTCTCTAGCGCAAAGCTCACCATTAGTTGTTATGGTATTAAGCAGATTATGAATTAATCTCCCTCGGACATAGCACTCATCTATCACAACTTTCTCATAGTCAGAATTGAACTTAGAACATATAAAGATATCACACACAACTTTTGAGGTATACTATTGCATACAACAATGTATTACACAATACTATGGTACTTGTGTAGACATTGGTAGACCAGGTCATATTAGTTTTGAGATTGGAGACCTAAAATGTATCCAATGACAGGATTTGAATTGTTGATCTTTACGTTAGCTGATCAGTGCCCTGTTGTGTCAGCTCTACTCAGCATTGACTTGTAGACAGAGAAAGTAAGACGTTGACAATTTATTACTGCTCTTTTAGTTTTAATATTTATACTATTACCATAAGAATCATATAAAAAATTATAAATAAAAATAACAATGTGTTAAAAGAATTTCTTTACTCTTTTGCAAAAAACATTTGTTGAAATAGGTTCTTTGTCTTTTAATTAATTCTGAAAACAATGAAGCAATTAATAAAAGGCCTTTGTTTTTATTAAATGGGTATTTTGAATATAAACTAGCATGGAATTTTGAAAGATTATTTTAATTTAACTCACTTTAAACAGGACGCATTATTCATAGAAGCAGGGCAGTTTTAGACAGGTTGTACCACTGAAAATAGGTGTGGTTAGCAGTATCACAAACTCTTTAGAAATGTGTTCTTGTCATATTGAATAATGTGAAAACTAGAAATATGATATAAAAGGAAACTTTGTGACAGCCGTAGTGAAAATGTAACTTTGAAGAACTTGGTTAAATCTAATCATAGCTTAAATTTCTGAAATATTGTTGCTTTTGCATTACAAGTCAGTTACCAACATTGAATTTGATTTGATATTGTAAAATGATTAATTAATCTAAAATTTTAGATTTTTCTTTCATCTAGTTGCTTTTTTTGAATTGTATCATCTGTAACATAGAATACATTCTATATTGGTATTTGCTAGCAAATAATTCCCTTTATATATTATATTTATAACGTGATACTGTATCTATACTTTGATATTATATTTATTCATCTTATAACATTTGTATATTGAATTATAAAATATTTCAGAGAAGAATCTGTTCCTGAAGATTATGTCAAAACTCAATTCGATATTGATTTTATTCGTAAAACTCTATGTAAAACCTTTGTATCGACAAAAGACAACACAAATTCTTTTATTTGGAAATACAGAAATAAAAGAGGAACAAAATTTGAAAACTAAATCCTTTTTTTAAGTTTATCATCTGTGAATGTTTAAAATACAAAGTTGGTAATTTAGACTGAGCAAGCTGAGAATCTTCCCTGATCTGAATGTTCTGTACTCTCTTATATTCTCTGAGCTACTCTTACAAATCATTCATAAATATTTGGCATTATTATCATTCATTAAGTTTCTCAGTCAATAATCTGTGCCTCTTTTGCCTTATGGTATATACCATTTATGACAGCACATCCATGTAAAAACACAAAATGTTTAAACTGATGTAGTTGCTCATCTTGCAAACATAGTCACTTTAAGCCATGTCATTCTCTTTCAAAACAAAGAAAGGACATTTGATGATGCAGTTTATAGTCAAAAACTGGAGACAAAAGACAGAACTGTTATGGCTGCAGTATCTTTAGTCATAACGCTCACAAATTTGTGTGTGTCCAAATCTATTCGCCTACACTGACTTCATTAAGACCTTTTCTACTATTTTCATTACTGGATTCGTTAATTTTAATAGTCTGTAATCTCTAGCAGTTCCTCTTTACTCCTATCATAGTAATAGTAACATTTATATACCAAATACGACAAGAACTTTTAACATTTTCGAATGGATTAAGGAAGTGAAACTAACCCTGATAGATAAGCTTGCTGTATCTTAGTAATTATTTCAGAAAATTATACAACTTTTAAGGTTTCCAGTTTTAATTAGCAAAATTAATGTTAGCCACAGCTTCACCTTCCATTGTCTCTACCAGGAATATAATCAGTCACAATGTTCCACAAAGATAGACCTAGTCAAACATCTTGGTATAAACATTATCTTCAGTAGACACATGATGAATATCTTGTATAATAGACAATTTAGTTTTCACCTGCCTGCTTATATTTATCATGAATGATAGTTTGTTTTTTTAAATAAATCATTGATAATTGTTATTAAATTACACTCTGTACTTTTGACTCTGTTGGAGTCTTATTTCTTTTTCCTGCTTCCAAGAATTACTAAGAGCATACCAAATATTAGAGAAAAATCAACATTGAACTTAACTGAACATTGTTTGTTTTTACATTGGTTTATGCATTAAAAGGGGGAATTTATAGAAATATGGAAACCTCTGTGTGTATATCTATTGTGAATGTGTAGTGAGAAATTGTCATTCAAAGCTGTTCCATTCATATTTCTCACAGCAAAGAAAAGCAGTAACCTGAAGACTTAAATCAAACTGTGATCACCCATATCTTCAAACAATACACAAGTATGAAGGATAATGGGTTCTGTTATTCTTCATCACTTTGTTTAAACACTGCTTTTGCAAAGACTAAAGTTACTTGAAGACCTTTCATGCGAATTTTTTTTTTTTAATTTATTCTACATTAATATGCATCAGATACCATCTTTAAATGTTTACTTTGTATGCTCACCATTAAATAACTGTTTATTGCTTGAATTTAAGACACATCTCATTTTGTACCAGAATTGGCACTGGTCTTTTAGTTTTACTTATCAACAAAAGCATTGACCCAGATAAAATGATAATATAAGGTTCTCTTGAGAACCTTTTATTCTTCCTTATTTTCACCATTTTTGAATTATGTGTAAATATTTGAATATGCAACTTCATATTTGCCTTTGCAAATGGAAAAATGAAAATTTAAGATGTAAAACAGAAAATATATAAATCTTTAATTAGATGCGAATTTCAGAAAAGTTATTCATTGATTAATATATTAAAAGCATTTTATCTCTTAACACAGTATTCTCAAACAACTATACAGATATATGTGTGTATGTATATATATATATATATATATCTCATCATCATCATTATCATCATGTAACATACGTTCTCCATGCTGGCATGGGTTGGACAGTGTGACTAGAAGAGGCAAGCTGGGGAACTGCACCAGACTCCAGTCTGATTTGGCATGGTTTCTACGGTTGAACACCCTTCCTAGCACCAACAATTTTACAGTGTGTCATGGGTGCTTTTACGCGGCACCACGTAGGTGCTTTTATAGACCCCACAAAGGCACTTTTACATGGCACTGCCATGAGTGATTTACACCACCAGCAGGATTGGTATTAACATTTCTGCTGCAGGGTGCAGGTCTTCTTGAGCATGGCAAAGTACCAGGTATCTCGATCCTTTATCATCTCACCTGAATGCTTGAGCTTTCTGAGGTTGTTTTCTCTCTCTCTCTCTCTCTCTCTCTCTCTCTCTCTCTCTCTCTCTATATATATATATATATATATATATATATATATATATCAAGCAACAGTGAGGGCATCTGGTTCTAGATAACCTGCTTGGAAAAATTATATCTGACCCATGCAAGCATGAGAAAGCAGACAACAAAAATTGGTGATGATGAAATACACACAGAGACATATGTACAAATGTATATATGCACATACATATATATATATATAAATA